>NC_049916.1:300000-524947 GCF_001411555.2 Juglans regia
CTTCACCCAGCTTGAAGACTCTCATTGATTGTCTATTCTACATGAAATCTTCATAATATGCACTATTTACAGTAACCAGTCCCTTGGTTGAACCCTTTCAAATAAACCTGTCATTTGTTCCCCTCTTGCTTATTGGAATAGCACAAATTACTTTTGCTTCCTCCTCATTAAAAACAGTTGCAATTACTTCTTTTCTCCACATCTTCTTATCACCATCAATTAATGCATCCACTCTTGCTTTAGAATCAAGAGTATTAATTGGTGTTTGTACCTGGTATGTGGATGGCCTAGGCAACCACTTGTCTTTCCAAATTCTTATGTATTTTCCATTCCCCACCCGCCACACAAGACCTCTTTTAACCAAATCCAAGCTTGACCAAAGGCTCCTCCAGATGAATGAAGGACAAGATCCTAGTTTTGCCTCCAACAACTCACCATGCTGAAAATACTTATCCTTAAAAATGCAAGCCACCATTGAAGAAGGTTCCTTTAAGAGCCTCCATCCTTTCTTAGCAAGCAAAATTCTATTAAAACAGTTGAGATCTCTAAAACCTAAGCCTCCCTTTCCTTTCATCACTCCAAACTTTTCCCAACTTCTCTAGTGAATGCCTCTCTCAGATCTCCCATGACTCCATCAAAATCAAGACAACATTGCTTCAATTTTCTTCAATAAATTCCTTGGTAATTTGAACACACTTATAGTGTATGCAGGTATAGCCTGCAAAACACTTTTAATAAGTATTTCTTTCCATGCAGTGGATAGTAGCTCAATCTTCCAGCTGTTAATTCTCTTCCATATTTTCTCATTCAGTCCTCTAAAAGAATTATACTTTGACCTTCCCACAATTGTTGGAATTCCCAAATACTTGTTATAATTATTGCACACCACCCCATCAGCCTGCTGCAAAATGAAATCCCTAGTGGCAACCTTTGTATTAGAACTGAAGAGAATGCTAGTCTTCTGCTTGTTTAAAGTTTGGCCTGCAACACTTTCATAATGAGCCAAAAGATTATTAACATAGCACCATTCCTCCTATTTAGCTCTACAAAATATCACACAATTATCAACAAATAGTAAATGATTAATCCTTATACCTCTCCATGAAACTGCTACCCCTTTAATGGCCCCTCTGGATTTAGCTTTTTGAAACAAAGAACTAAAGCCCTCAACACAAATAAAAAATAGATATGGAGACAAATGATCACCTTGTCTCAACCTTCTAGTAGGTAAAATAGTCTCTCCTGGTACCCTATTAACAATAACAGAATAACTCATTGATTTAACACACTCCATCACCAATCTTGTCCAGTCCAGTCCAAAGCCAAGCTTTATCATCATGGCCTCTAGGTAGTTCCATTCTACTCTATCATAGGCCTTTGACATGTCTAACTTAATGGCCATACTACCTTCTCTTCCCCTCTGTCTAGTTTGCATTGTATGGAGTAATTCATAAGCTACCATTATGTTATAAGTAATTAGCCTACCAGGTATGAAAGCATTTTGATTCCAAGAAATAACCTTAGCCAAAGCACGCTTCATTTGATTTGCCATAACTTTATAAATCAGTTTGAAAATGTTGCATAAACTAATGGGTCATATTCATGCATAGAGCTTGGTGAATTTACCTTGGGAATCAAAGCAATATGAGTATGATTGAGATCCCTTGGCATCTTCTCATTCTTCAAAAAATCCACAATTGCTTTGGTAACTTCACTTCCCACTATCTCCCAATGATCTTGATAGCTACACCAAAACCATCAGGTCCAAGAGATTTAAAGGGGGACATCTGCTGAAAAGGTGCTACTACTTCCTCATTAGAAGGTTCTCAATCTAAAATCCCTCTCATGTCATATGTGATCCTCTCCTCTACCCCATAAAGGCACTGATCAATGCAGCTTACTAAAGGATTAGTATATTTCAACACGTTTGAGAAATGGTCCAAAAGCCAGCTACAATTTCACCCTTCTCAGTCAAAACCTTCCCCTCAACATCTAGTACCCTTTTTATAGTGTTCTTCTTCTTTCTTTGGTTCACACAAGCATGATAAAATTTAGTATTTCTATCCCCTCTTTCTAACCAATGCCTTTTGGCTCTTTGCTTCCATCTGGTATCTTCTTGTTCCAACAAAAAACCAAGCTCATTTTGCAACCTTTTCTATTCTGCCATGTTTTTTGGGCCCTCATTCCTTTATAGTTGACTCAACAACTTTGTCTTCTCTCCAATTGTCGTTATTCTCTCTTGTACAAAATTTCTAATCCATTTCTGAAGACCCCTTCTACACCCTTCTAACTTTCCTTCCACCATTTCTACCCAATTCTGTCTAACAGCCCCTTTCTGCCACTCAGTTGCAACAATAGTACTGCAACCTTCCTCCTTAATCCAATTGGCCTCATATTTAAAATGAAACTGACTTCTTCTAACAATTATTCTCTCATGCAAACAATCCAACACAAAAGGTATATGATCTAAGCATAATGCAGTCAATGTTTCCATAGTATACTCAACATAGATAGTTCTCCATAAAGAGTCTGCCACAGCTCTATCCAACCTTTCCTTGGTAAACGATACATCCTCATGAAGATTTCACCAGGTGAATTTATCCCCTCTCCATCCCAGATCAAATAAATTCCCATCTTCCAAAACTCTTCTAAACATACCAATCAGCTTCTCTATTCTTGGCCTTCCACCCATTTTCTCATCATTTGTCAAGACTTCATTGAAGTCTCCAATCACACACCATCCCCTTTCTTCTGGCCTAAAAGAACCCAACAAACTCCATGCCTTTCTTCTCAGATTAGCCTCGGGTTGGCCATAAAAACATGTTAACAGCCAGTTAGAATTGCTCTTCTCATCCTTAACCATCACATTAATATGTCTCTGTGAGTAGTTAACAAACTCAACTTGATCTTATTGTTTCCACAATAGCATCAAACCCTCACTTCTCCCCACAACTTCCACCACAATACACCCTTCAAACCTAAGTCTTCTTGCAACTGCTTGAGCATGTACATAGGACAACTTAGTCTCCATTAAGAATACCACATGAGGCACTTTTTCCTTCACTAAACAGCAAAGGCTTTGAAATGTTTGGGGGTTCCCAAGCCCCTGACAGTTCTAGCTTAATATTTTCATAATGCTTGGCGGGGCTGACCAGCCGCCACCACCAAATCCATAGACAAATCATCATGTCTCTACACTTCCTTACTACAAGTCTTCTTAATTCTCTCTGTGGATGAAAACACCTCAACTCTACCCTCCTAGCACCTCTTTTTACCAGATAAACTCAAAGATTGATCAGAAGGGGACACACCTTGTTCACGGGCTCGTTGCTTCCACCTGCCACCTCATTTTTACTGCCTTAAAATCTGAGGTGATACCGATAGTGAACTGTCCAACCTTCCCTCCACCTCCTTCAGATTAATCGTTGGTTCAGCTTTCGATTGGTTAAAAAAAAAAAAAACAACAGGCCCATTAAAAAGCTCCTGGCCCTCAATGGACCCATCCCCTTCCCCTGGCCGATCATGACCCATTATGTTGTCTCTACCTTCCCGCCCACTATCCTCTAATGTTTTCTTTGAAAAGTCATTATTTGGGAAGTTAGCTTTTGAATCTTTTGAAATCCTCTCCATGAACTCGTCTCTATCCCCATTTGAAATGAAACCACCTATTTCGCCCTCTAACTTCACAACTCTTATCCCACTCTTAACAGCTTCCAAAATTATCCCTTGATTCTTGGCCTTTCCTTCATTTGAATCACCACCATTATTCTCTTTTTGCCCCTGATCATAATTCTTCACCAACCATCCCTGAGCCGTACTGCCGACGGATCCCTCCGCCTCGCCTCCCTCCTTTCCAGTCTCAGCCTCCTTCTTCCACACCCCATTACCACTATATTCTGCATCTGACATGAATGAAGATGACCTATGTTTCACATTACCATCTGCACGAAGCCATGAGCCAAATTGTAAGCTTTTGTTTGCCTCAACACCCAATCCTCCCTTACCATACGTGTATCCTTTCTCCCCATGCACTAACCATCCACAGTTAAAGCAAATTTTAGGTAGCTTTTCGTATTTGAAATGTACCCACACCCTCTGTCCCTGCAAGTTAATGAATCTGCCCCTCGCAATGGCCTTCTGCAAAGGCATCTCCACCTTCACTCTCAAAAAGTTCCCCCAACCAATCCCATCATCCTCCACTTCCACTTCTATAACACGACCAACTGAACTTCCTACCTGCTAATCACACTCCTTTGTCATCTATCCCGAAGGCAGATTATGAATTTGAATCCAAAAAACTTCATATTCAAACTTAATCTTCCCCGGTTGCAAAACTCCGTCGTATGGTGAGATCATAAACAAAACATTGTCAAACAGCTAAGGTTTTCCTTCAAGAATCTTTTACTTGTTAGCATGTGTCGCAAAAGTAATCACGAACACATTCTTCTCCATTTTCTGAAAAACAGCACGCTTGCTTATTCTCCATATCCTCGCCATTGTGTTAGCAATAACGTCTTTTCCAACGAAACACTCTAAACAGACCTTCCCAATAAGACTCCTCTCACCCTTTTTCTGAACCTCCTCCCCATTCCCAACAGGAAAATCTATAGTAACATCCTCCTCCTCCGTCAAACGGAGGTGCCTCCACATATCCTCAATACCCTTCATCATCACTCACTCATCCCACCTCACCGTGGAACTCAACTAGGCTTTACAGAAGAAACTTGTTTTCTACACCACCTCTGGAATCCACGAGAGTCTTACTAGAGAGGAGACCCTCTTTTATGAGGACTAAATCTTTATTTTTGAAGATTTTTTCTTAACTCTTAAAAACTCTTGAGCTTTTCAAAATTAATTTCAGATTGTTCAAATTATTATTATTTTAATAAAATGCCTAATGTGATATTTTTGTGCCAGGTGTAAGATTCTCATAGATTGTCAATTTGAAGCGTATTGATCAAGGTTTTTAATATCATTCTATTTTGACTGAAATTGTTGGAATTTTTTGTGCTGAAATAGTAGTCGGTATATTTTAGGTAAGTGTTCCGTTCTGGGTTAAATTTCGGTCATTTCAAGATATTTATGCATTTCGGTCCGGAATGAATGTTAACAACATTTTGATAAATTTCTTGAAACATTAGGACGTGTTTGACATTTTCTATTTCTTTTTCACCTACTCAGAGAGGCTGGCAAGCTATGATGAAGGCAAACATGAAGGACACAGTTGTAATTTTTTATTTCTTTTTCACCTACCCACATGGTAGGGGTGGGCAACTGGAGCCCGCACCCCACTATGCAGCCTTCGTCCGCCCCGCCCCGCTCCGCAATGAGAATGCCTTAGCAGGGGCGGGCTGACCCCACATTTCTTAAGTATGACTATTGTATTGTCTTAATCTCCTATATGAAGGTTGGCCTAAAAGGTTAAGACAATCTAAAATACAACTTTAATGAATTTAAATTCTTTTTGTATTTATAATTTATAATTTATAATTTATAATTTAAATTATATTATAAATTGGGTCCAAAAAAATATTTTTGAACCTAAAAATAATTTTTAGACCCAATGGGTCAAAGGTAAGTATTGGTCTAGGCAGAGGGCCGGACATATGAGATTTTCAACCCCGCCCCCAGCAGTGGGGAAACCCTTCCGTTCCCTGGGGTGCAGGTAAGGGTTCACCCCACCTCGCATCATGCAGGTATCACCCCTACCACATAGAAGCTTTCATGAAGGCAAATTATCTCCAATTTTTTTAATGAACCTAATCCCTAATCTCTCCTGAGTCCTACACGCAGATTAAGCATTATCATCTTAGTGAACAATTGGATCATTTTTTTTTCTTCAATAACACTTTTTAAGATTTGGATTAAAAAAGTATTATTGAAATATTTTGGAATATAATTTATATACATATATATAATTAGTTTATCTATATATAGACTATCCCGAAACGGTATATCAAAACGGTATTGATATCAAAATATTTTGTTCCAATACTTCAACCAAAACATTCACCAAAACTGTATTCAAAACTTTTGTATTGATGCCACTTGACAATCTTACCCATGAATCAAACGAGAGTTGAATGGAAAGAGTCAATTAAAATGCTAAAATAAAAAACTCAAGAACTTTCTTGGCCTACCCCGCCCTAACTCCTATCTCTTTCTTATCCAACATCGGATAAATGCCATCCGTCACTAAAGTGAAGAGCAATCAGCTATGCACTCAAATCGCTTGTTCTATACATCACTGCGAGTCGAAACATTGGTGGTATATAAGTCGAAACATTGGTAGTATATAATTTAAGGCCTCGTTCTTTTGGTTACGTAGATAAATAAGATGAGATAAAAATTGAATAAAATATAAATTTTTAATATTATTTTTATTTTAAAATTTAAAAAATTAAATTATTTATTATATTTTATGTAGAAATTAAAAAAAAATTGTAATGACTATACGATGAGATAGTTTTGTTAATATAACTAAACTAGGCCTAAATCTGCATCAACACTATACCTGTATTATTTTATTTCCAGCTTACATATTATAAATAAAACATTTTTGCACTCTCAAGCTGCTACCATTTTTTTTTTTTTTTTTTAACTTTGTTTGAACCTTAAACCATCAAAACTGTCAATTTACACCTCAAATTACCACTTTTGACAATGTGCACTCTCAATTTATGTCTTACTATTCAAATCTATTGAAAAAAGATGCAGCACCATCTTGACAGTCAAACCTTGAGCGAGGTGAAAATTGTCAAAAGATAGTGTTTGAGGTATAAATTGATGGTTTTGATAGTTTATAGGGCAAACTGAAGCAATAATGATATTTCCTCTAAAACATAAAAGAGGATAAGAAATCATAATCGTTGCTGCCACTCTAGAATTGCATTTTGAAGGGCATAATTAGGGACTAGGTCACAGTGTTGAAGCTTTAGATTTGTCATAGGCGAAGTGTTGTGGCCGCTTTCGAACCATCCTCTTATTGCCTCCGATTCGTATGTGTACCCATCTGCTGCGATTTGTGGATCTGTCATGACTTCCTGCAAAGTTACAATAGTCATGGTCATGAGATAAGCCTATCTATAAATATAAAATGTATGTCAATATATGTATGTATGTCAATATATATGTATGTCAATATAAGCCTATAAAAATGTATGTATGTATAACATATATATGTATATATGTATGTATACATGAGTCAGTCATGGGATAGGTCTTTAAACTTATTCTACTCATCATAGCCAAAATGCATGCAATTTCCTCCAACTAACACGACTTTCAAAGCTCCATCACTATCAATCACAGCGCAATCAAAATAGAGAAGGGTACTCTCATCAATATGAAAAAGGCAAGAACAGACTGTGGTTTACTTCTACTTTCTACTATACAAGTGAAATGACAGGTGCACCCATTTCGATACAAGGCAGCATGTAGCAACTGCTGATAGCATATTGCAGAAGAGTGGCCCAAGGCTTTTGTAACAACAGATAAGTTGCTCTCCAGTTAATGAAAGATGAGTAGTTCCAATAAAATACACAAATGTGTGTGTGTGTGATGCCAGATTCTTACCTGATAAATGGGACACATAAAGTTGGATGGAATCTTGCCACTCTTCTTAGAAACCAAGCATGATGCTGAGGCAATGCATGAAGCTCTCATTTGCTCAAGAAGACTCCATATCTCTGACACTAGGTCTGGCCGATTCACTTGGTTCGTCTCACAGCACCTCAATCCCAGCTGAGCCAACTGTTTGGCTTGCTCAAGGGGCCAATCCCCAGCGGAAACATCCAACACTGCCTCCAGATTTTCATTTTCTAGTGCACATTCCACATCCTTCAATATTCTCAAAATTGGTCTCCCAGTTAAGAGTCGTAATAAAATAAGACCAAATGAGTAAACATCTGAGGCTGGCGTAAGCTTTCCAGTCTCAAGGTAATCTGGATCCATATACAGGGAGGTTTCCTCCGGGTTATTACATAATTGGTTGGTGTGAGGTGGATGTCCATTTTGTGGGACCATGCGGAAGATGCCTAAGTCACCAAGTTTACAAACAAAATTGGCATCAAGGAGGACCGTACTAGGTTTTAGATTCCCGTGGATGATATGAGGCTTGTTGGAGTGAAGGAAGATAAGGGTAGAGCATATGTCAGCAGCAATCTTTGTACGAATTTGCCATGGAAGGGGGCAAGTATTGCCTTTGCAGGCAAGACGATCTTCGAGACTGCCATTTTCTACATGTTCATAGACAAGTGATCTAGATTCGGGACAAGTTCCAATTAGTGTTAGTAGATTTGGATGCCTCACCCTGCTCAAAAGCTCAACCTGGAATTCAACCAACAGAAGAAACTGAAGGAAAATCAACTGAAACAAATTGATTAAGTAAATATAATGGATGATTTATGTTCATGTCTCGAAGTCAAACAAATATAATGGTAGAGATTTCATAATTACCAACATTCTAGTGCTTACAAAAAAACAAAAACACCAGCATTCTAGCACCTGGGATAACACAAAAATCACCTTGATCATTTCTTCCTCATTGACCTTTTTATGTTTAATTTTCTTAATTCTAGTCTCGTATTACAGTTGATTTTGTTCAATATTTGATAAACTCTTTGGAAAATCATTATATGAAATTTTCTAAATATTATTTTCCATCACCACAGGATGAGAGAAACTGAGATAACATTTGAATAATGCAACCCCCTTTGGATTAGCAAAGTCACTAATCTATAGATTCGAGCTCATGTGGTAGGAGCCAATGTATCAAAATGCAACATGACATGCCATCGTGTTCAGTGACATAAACCTACAAATTACCCCAAAAGACAAGTTAATTCTTGTTTTCAGAGGTCAAAGTCATGAATATGATGTTCGGCCTTTAGTGCACCGATATTAGTTGGTTTTCAGTAAAGTAAAAATGTTTATAAAAATTTACCTCATTTTGGAAGTCCAACTGGCTTTGACAGCCATAGGAGGGCAACATCTTTATAGCAACATGAATATGGCGAAGAATTCCTTTATAAACACTTCCATATCTTCCTTCTGCAATCTTCCAGGATGGATCAAAATTTTGAGTTGCTTCATTGATCTCCATGAAAGAGAATGCAGGGATTTGTACACTGCAGAAGCTTGGAACTTCCCCATTTAACACTCTCCTCAGTTTTTGGAGCTCCGTTACTGCATTTCCATTCTCTATGCGCAGCTTATCCCTTTTTTCCTTAAAACTTATCAAGAGCTTCACAGCTGAGATGATCTTCTCCTCTAACTCCTTCACAATACTTTGGGACTCTTCAAGCTGGGCCTCAAGTATTGATTTTTGGTCCTGCACCATCTGGAGTTCTTTCAAGAATTTATCCTGCTGATTCCTCATCTTTTCAACTTCTTGCTTTTCTCTTGCCAGCACTTCCTCTATCTCTTTCCTTCGGCTCGTCTCTGTAGCGCATAAATTTTCTAATGCTTTGGCCTATAAAAATGTACAATTATCACAAAAGTTGTTAGTCCAAATAGTAATTGACCTATGATATGCATAAAACTGATGCCAGCATGCATTCATTCACTCGTACACATTTTTTGTTCAAATTGTACCAGCAAGATGATCTTACCGCCACTGCTTCTTTCCTATTATTATTATCATTGTTATTATTCTTATTACTACTACTACTATGATAATCATGGTAGGGCAGGTGCTGATGGGTGTTATCGATGTTAGGAAGGGAAAGGACAGGGATAGGAAATTAAACTCAACTAAGCTGTTTGGGGACGAAAGAGCTAAAAAGTTTTGAATATCATTGAAACACATTGACCACAGTTCACTGCTACCCTAGTGAATTGTGATAAAGATTGCCAACCCAAAACATGGTACCCTCCTATTTTAGTTACCATTTCAGAGATTGAATATTTCTTATTTTCTCCCTTATTTATTAGTCACTGAAGAAAAGGCACACAAGTACAACGAAAATTTTATAGATTATGAAGCTTTTGGAAAAAAAACAAGGCTTCCAATAAATTAGGCTTCAGTACATCATAGCTTCAAGACAAGTGATCTACATGGTTATAATATCCCTACCCAAAATGAACCATGATTAAGGTGAGGACCATATTACCTTCCGCAAACACATTAGTTTACAATTTTATAGCACAAGATGAGGCTTCTAGAGTATAGAGAGGTAGCTTTGGCAAGTTGATAAACCCAAAAGGTTAAACTTTTAGCCATTCCCTCCACCAAGAATGGAGATAAGGCATTCGCTCATCAGTTCATGGTTCAATCAAACCACAAGGGGTTCAAGAAGCGCCATTTACCTAATTGTGTACAAATGTTTATTTTCAGAAAAGCATAATTCATAACAATGTAAATCAAGTTTGAGAGACCTAACTTCGAGAAAAAAGAAGAAATACTCCCCCCCACCCCCCCAAAAAAAAGCCACAAAAAATTCATTGGTGAAAATTTTTTTGCCTTGCATCTAGCCTCCATGGCATTGTCTTCTTCTTTCCATCACTTAGCCACCTCTTCAAATTGTTTCTGTTTTGATCTCTTGACATCTCTACTGGCTTGTTCTAGTCTAGAATAAAATTCAATAGTCGCTTGTCTTTGAGACTTTTCCTCCTACAAAATTCATTATCCATTAAATATCAAAATAATGTTTTAAATGGTAAAAGGTGTTTACCACTGACTTTAATGAATATATGAAAATTGGAGCTGGACAGTATATATATGCCTTAAGGACCAAGAATGTCCTCCTGAGTTCTTCTGTGGTAAATGAAATTCTATCATATACTCCATTCTTACCCAACCCTACAGAAACTAAAGTTCAAAGAAGACCATATATTCATGGCTTTTCTTCTTATGTATTAGAATCTACAGATGTAAGGTTTCCCACAAAAAAAAAAAAAAAAAAAAAGGAATCAAATCTATAATGATGCCAATCAAGAAATAGCGATGCATATTGAAAGCATCTCAAGAAGTATGCATTAACGTGAAGGTGAATCATCTTCTCTACCTCGTCCGTCAACCACAGGGCCAACTTCGAAGTGCCTACCACCCTGTTAGTGGATGAACTTGAACATACTGACCACTGGGAACTTAAGCTTCTTGATATTCTTTCCAGTTCATTACCATCTCCCTCTGCATCTGCATAGCACTGTGATAAAGTTATGCTCTCTTATACTCCACAGAGAACTTGTTGATCTAAGGCAAAACTATCAGGTTAGTGCGCACCCAGAAATCTCACCTCATTGGTGAGAGATTCTGATACTGAGTTCTGCAATTGCTCATTTTCTATATCTGAACCCAGAAGCAGCAATGGAGAGGCAATCTCCAAATCAACACTATCTTTGCTGCCTCCCCTGTTTCCAAATTCTTGTCATATAAGTAGCAATGATGGTATGTTTCTTTAAGAGATGAATGGATAATGCTTTTGTTTTCTAGAAAATTAAAAAATGTTCAAGGAAGCTATACTACTGCTAGCACTAGGGACACAGAAAACTAAAGATATGGATATTTAAATTTCCCCACGTGGTCTGTTATCTATTTATTTATCCATTTCTGGGCTAGAAGGAAAATGTGTTAGTACAATACAAGATGAGCTGTATCCTGTGTCCTTGTCATATCATGATTAGTTCTCCGCATATGTTTCATGCCTGAAAATTGAGAGCCAAATTTGGAACCATAAGAAGGAAAATAAAATTATCCAAAGTGAGTAGATTCCAAACATCACGTGTGTTAATGCATGCATTATTGCCAAAGGTGTGAGACATGTATGTGGTGCTCATCCAGGTGCATTCAATTAGTTCGAGCCATAAAAGAGAGGTTTTCAGTGTATAGATACTGCATATGTGACTAGAACTTCCATAGATCAATTGTGCAATGCCCCAAGGGAAGACCCAAGCCACATCTGGGCTTACACTCCAAAAAGACTAGTCAATAGTACAATTGAAGCACCATTGAACCGATTATAGAGAAAAAAAAATCCCTTCCCAAGCAAAGAGGGACCGGAACCCCATACACCACTTACCTACACTCACTACTCTGTAGATATCCCAATCCCCCCCCCCCCCCCCCCCCCCCCTCCCTACTCAAATTTCTGACGTCCTTGTCGAGTCATTTCATCATAGGTGGCACAACTCAAGTTCCACATTTTTTGTTAGGATTGGCTCTCAAACCATTTGTAATGCACCAGGGGAAAGCCCAAGCCACATCTGGGCCCATACTCCAAAAGGACTACTCAATGGTACAATTGAAGCCCCAATGGAATCATTATAAAGAGTAAGAATTTCCCCCTCCCAAGTAATGTGGGATCCTAAACACCACTTACACTGAGTACTAAATATGAGGTATCAGATCAACTTAGTGCTATATTGGCCTACCAATAGCTAAAGAATCAGCCAAATCATCCCAAAGATTGATAGATAGAGGTGAAATTCAAAGAGTTAAATCTGTAAAATTAAAAAATGTTAATAAATCAACCAAGATTGAAAACTCCGCTAAGAATTTCAAAACTCATAATGTCAACTACATTCCAGTACATTGCCAAAAATGATAATGCAAATTACCTAGTGTATATGAGGCAACCCTTGCAAACAAACCAAATATGACAGGAAATCGGAGCTCGTTGGCAAACAAAGAATGCTTTTTTGGACTTTAGCTCTGACAGTTCCCTGCGGTCTCAACAACATGAACCAATTAGTAAAACACATTTGCAGGATGGCATTTACACAATTCTACAACTCATTGAAGAACATGAACCAATTGGGAATTTTTTTTTATTCCACCAATTCACGTCATCTTCAGCAAATGTAATTTAAAATTTTACAAACATCACCTCTAAAGAACACCTATACATGCATGTTTTAAAAGGATCCACGATGATAGAAAAAAGAATTCCATCAATTTCACTAAAAATAATTTGCAGCATCATGGTGACATTAAACCATAATTAATTATAATGAGTGGTTCATACTCTGAGTAGTGATTTTCTGCTGCTCCTCCCATGACAAGCCATCTAATATTGTGAGCAGCAATAGTGTCTACAATACCTTTCTCGACCTTATTCATCTCAATCCATATTTTATCTGCCTCTACCTGCAATTACATGTGATAGATGTATTATGAACATTCATTAAATCCCACATTGATTGGATAGATTGCGAGGGCACTCTATACAGGTTCTAGATCCCATATTGGGTGTTTATGAGGTGGAACTAGACTTTATAAGTAATTACAGCTAACTCCAAATGTAATTATGTGTGTCCTTTTTCTAGTATAATACAGATGTGGTTCCCTTGGATAGTGGTAAATGGTATCAGAGCAACTATAGTAACACCAAGTGGTGCCGAGACACTGCACAGTGTCTGGTGTGCTCGTAAGCAATTTGAAAAATGTAATCATTAATCACTGTGCTTCATATTGTTTTTTAAGAGACCTATTAATCAGTCCTCATGTCAACAATCCATTTTCATGGCAGAGCATTTGGAGGACAAAGGTTCCATCAAGAGCAGCTGTTTTTACATAGACAGCCACACTTGGGAAGATTCTCACAATAAATAATTAAGGAAGAAACACGTTCATGATTGACTAGTGTTGCATGTCTAAAAGAAGTGGGGACTTCATTGATCATCTCCTTCTTCATTGTGATATTGCTAGTGCACTGTAGAATGACTTCTTTAGACCGGTTGGATTGGTTTGGGTCATGCCTAGAAGAATTGAGGAGCTTTTTTATTCTTGGAAAAGACTAGGTAGCAGCGTACAAATTGCAGCAATATAGAAGATGGTCCCTATTTGCCTCATGTGGTGTATTTGGAACGAGAGAAATAATATAACCTTCAAGGACCGCGAGAAGATGATGGAGTAGCTCCAGAATTTCTTTATCAATGCTCGGGCCAAATGAAGATTGGCCCTCGAGTGCAAAGGCAAAAGTGACTTCTCGTCCTTTGGATGGTATCTATAGACTTAAATGGTGTCAACTTGAACGAATTTTAGTATCTTTTTCCCCTTCTAGATGGGAGTTTCTCTTGTGTACATGAGTGGCACCTTTTGTGCTTATCTAGAAAGACTTATTAGAAAAAATAAAAAAAAGACTATTAATTAAGCAAAAAAGAAAAAACTTAATGCCGATGAACACAGTCGTTATAAGTGATCAATGTACACCCTTTTTGGTAACTAAACTAAAAATTAAAACATCAAAGAAAACAATACCCCAGCTTGCACAAGAAGGAGAAGATATTGATCTAGAAGTTCATGCTGCTTTTGATGCTCAACTTCCCATAATTCCTCACAGATCGGTTGTTTAAGCCTTTTAGCAGAAAAATTTAAATCCGCTGCATATAATAATAATAATAAATAAAAATAGTGAAGAATCAAGACATCGAAATTATAAGATATATGATCATAGCTATCAAATAAGACTTACCCAGAATAGAGACATTTAAATAAGAACCAGCGACGGTGTCTATAAATCAGCTGAAGTGCAGCAAAAAGTTGTGTGTGTGTGGACTAGTATACCAAACCTAAAGGAATCGCAAAGCAAAAATAAATACCAGTGGGATCTAACATCTGATATCACTAACGTGCATATTTAATCATAAAAAATATAGCAATACATAAACAATGTGTTAACCATGGCATCAGAGACAGAATTGAGCTCCCAGCAACGACAGAGGACCTCTAGGAAAGCAATATTCAACAATAAACATCCAGATCAGTTCGCAGAGCAAAGACACTCACTCGGTTCAACTACGTGCTCAGGCTGGTGAACATGGAGCACGCAAATCTTCTTGCCCACAAAGTTCTGCACGGCCCAAAACAGCGTTGTTTTGCTCTCCTCCACATTCTTCCCCACCGCAACAAATATAGTCTCTTCCACGTCGAATTCTCGCTCCTCTTCAATCGCCTCAAAGCTACCCATCCGCAAGCACAGTTTGATGGCTCTGTATTTGGTTGAAATTTGGGGTTTGGCTATCAAAACAAGCGACTCGGTGAGTCAATGATTGTCGGTCAGAGTCGTGAACTCGCAACCAAGACTTGTAAGCTTTCTTGTAAGCTTTTTTTTTTTTTTTTTTTGAAATCTTTCTTGCAAGCTTGTGTGGATTGAGAGTTCGTAGAATTTAAAAGCACTTTCTATTCTTTTTAAATTTTAATTACTTTTTTTTTTAAGAAAGAATTTGGAAAGTTCTCTTAATCAAGAAGTAAAAATAAACGTGACCAAAAAGTAGATGGAACTTGAAAGAAAGGGGCAACATTTATGCGGCATGGTATTTCCTTCATCAATTTTTTTTTTTTAAAAAAAAAAAAAAAAAAAAAAAAGGTATCATTTGACAATTATAGTTTCTTCTTCATGATGTATAGGTTGGATGTAAGTATGCTCATTAGAAGAGAAATGGCTGAGGGCTACAGTGTTTGTTGAATGAAATTCAAAGTTTAAAAATATATATATATATATATATATATATATATATATATTGTAGTCTCAAGAGATCCACATGGTAAAAGGCGAGTAGAGGATTAAACTTCATCCGCGCATCATATGAACTCAAGAATAAAGTCAATTACCCATAACCCCCTAATGTTGGTATCAATCCATAAAGTTTACCTAAGGCATAACGTTTCGTTGACTTAAGCATTAGAGTCATCCCTCACTAGGTTCCCCGAGCTCTTCTCATTGGTCGTAAGTTGTTAGGGGACGCCTTGGGCATACTAAAAATCGCATCAACAATTTGGCATCATATGTTGGAACATTGAAGAGTCTCAAAGCGAAGGTGGCCGACTCCAAACAACTAAGAGGAAAAGAAGAGGATGCACGATAGCCTGCACGATCTCATGGACAAGTATGAAGTGATGGTGAAGCAAGTAGGGACGTCATCATCAGTCGGTAGTCTACTCAATAGAACTAATATGTCGTAACAATGCGATGATTATGGCAGTCCTCCTTCCTCTAAAATTTAAAGTCCGACAGATTGACCTATATGACGGGTCTAATGACCCTGTCGAGCATTTAGAAACTCTCAAGGCCCACAAGACCTTACACAAATTTCCTGGAGACATTGCATGCTGAGCCTTCCCATTAACCCTCAAGGACATAGCAAGAGGATGGTTCGGAAAATTACAGTTAGAATTTATTAACAGCTTTTAAGAGCTAGGTAGACAATTCCTAACACAATTCATGGCTAGTAGGCGCAGGAGACGGTTGGTCGCATACCCCCTTATAGTGAAACAACAAGAAGACTAAAGCTTGAAGACGTATCTTACACGGTTCAACAAGGAACATTTGAGGATGGCACTCTTAGGAGGGACTTGGCCTCGGAGTCCCATTATGATTGAGTTGGTAAGGTCCATGAAGAAGACACCAGTGACCTTGTGAAAGTTTATGGATAAAGCAAACGACTTCGTCAATTCGGATGACACACTGAGGTCATCGATCGATCTGCGAAGAGTCGAGGAAGAGGAGGAAAAAAAGGTGAAGGAGGCGAGCAAAGGAAGAGAGAATGAGAAAGAGGCGAGGAAGGAACAAACTGCTTTTCCCAAGATCAAGGTTCCAGGATGACTCATTCGAGTATGAATGTCCCAGGGAGCGAAGAAAGGCAGACAGGATGGAACGACAGCCAAATTATGGACAACTGAGGCACTAACCACTACTATGCTTACCATAGATTGGGGGGACACAGAATCGAGGATGTCGTAACCTCAATCATTGGATAAAGTTCATGTAGGAGAATGGGAGTTAGAGCGACTCGTTATTGGACGTGAGTTGCCTCCATGACAACCAGTAGGAAAATGATGAGAAATATTGGTAGAGTAGCATAGGAGTGAGAACCCAAGGAGGAGCAAGAACATAAGAAGGGAGTGCTCTCCCCACTGCAACCCAGCCAAGCCAAATCAGCCTTTCTGCGAGATTTGAACTATAGCAAGAGGGTTCGTCAATGATGGAACGTCATCTTCTATAAGAAAAGCTTACGCCAAGAGGGCAGGGTATGAAGAAACGTTTGTCATTGATAGACAATCGAAGCAAACTAGGACTATGAAAGCAACTTCCATAACTTTTGGCGATGAAGATTTCAAGGGTGTGTTGTACCCCCATGATGACACACTGGTAGTAACTCTAATCATCGCAAACTATATGACCCTCAAGATCTTAATTAACAACGAGAGCTTGGCAAGCGTCCTATTCTGGGATGCGTTCCAAAAGATGAGCACTAAGCAAGATAGATTACACCTAGCCTTGCAACCGTCGAAGGGATTCTCAAAAGAGACAGTGCAGCTAGTAGGTGCCATTGCACTACTTGTCATAGCAGGAGTGAGGTCCCATGCAACTACAGTAATGACAGACTTTTTGGTGGTTAAAGTTCATCCCTTGTACAACGTCATCAGTGGCTACCCAAAATTGAATAAAATGAGGGCAGTCACTCGACCCATCAATTTGAGTACCGAAATGATTATATAAGAGACTTGATGCTTCTTTCTCTATGCTATCTTTTATAGGCATTCATTGGTGCTCAGGGTGATCATCACCACCTGCACCTCACATCTCGGCATAGTGGAACGTGTAATCCTCCTGCTATCTCATTCAACTACGTTTGTTCCTGTAATCCATAGCCTAACAGAATGCAGTAGCGAGGGACTACCACCTGAAAATGAAGTTTCTAACAGATGTGGCCATTGGGGAAGTACATGGAGAACAAGTGTTGGCACGTGAATGCTACATGCAAGAACTGAAGAACAAGGATATGAATGTCCAAACCATTGACAAGAGGGAGGTTGAAGAAGTAATTCATTTACATGTTCAAAAAGTAGATCGAACGGAACATGAAGCTATACGTGGATTATTTGCTAGTTAAGAGTAAAGAGGCAAACAACCATGTAGCAAACCTACAAGAAGCTTTCTTCGTATTGTAAAAGTACAAGATAAAGCTTAACCCAGTCAAATGTGCCTTTTGCGTGAAATCGGCCAAATATGGTCTCAGAGTGAGGAATCAAAACTAACTTGGAAAAAATCAAGGCGATAATGGAGATGAAGCCCTTGCGAAGTTTGAATGAAGTACAAAGTCTGGCTTGCAGGATAGCGGCCCTAAACAATTTTCTGTCAAGGTCAACAGATTGATGCTTGTTGTTCTTCTAGGTGCTATGGAAGACTTAAAATTAGGATGACAAATGTGATAAGGTGTTCGAACAAATGAATGCATACTTGTCTGACCCTTCCCTCTTAAGTCAGATCAAATAGGGGGAGACCTTGTATTTGTACTTGTCAATCATATCAAAGATAGTGAGTGTCGCACTGTTTAGGGAAGAATAAAGGAAGCAAAGACCAGTATATTACACAAGTCAGGCTCTCATGGGAATAGAGATGCACTACTCGCGAATGGAGTTGCTAGCATTCGCTATGGTGGTAACAGCACGCTGGCTGAGGCCTTATTTTCAAGCCCATGCAATGAGGGTACTGGTCCATCAAGCCTAGTGAGTTTGGTTTCAATTACCTCTCGAGAAGCGCCACAAAGGGGCAAGTCTTAGCATACTTCATTGCTGAATTCACTAACTTCCCAGAAGAGCCACATGTAAAACCTAAGGGAAACCTTGGCAAGAGTATCTTGATGGCTTTTCCTACTGCAGCGATAGGGGAGTAAGCCTCTACCTTGTAATCAAAGAGGGCGAGGAAATTCATTACGTTGTAAACGGAGTTCGAGATGACCAACAATTAAGTAGAATTTAAAGTACAGCTGGCAGGACTCATCATGGAGGTAAGGCTGGGAGCAAAGGAGGTTGACGTATATGTAGATTCCCAGCTAGTGGTAAACCGGGTATGGGAGCAACGTGATCGATTCTAATAATTTGACAATCGACAAATATCGTTTGAAGATAATTGGCAGGCAGACAAAATCGCATGAGTCTCCTCAAGTATGGAAAGCATGCTCCCTCCATGGGACATAATGACCACTTCGATTGGAAATGAGGTATTGGTGATAAAAATAGTTGTGCCAAAGTGGGCATAATATGTGGCAAGGTATTTGACTACAGGAAAAATTCCAGACAAATGAATAGAGGCAAGGAAGGTGAAGAACATGGTAGCCAGGTTTACCCTTATAGGTGGGGTTTTACATAAGCGCGGTTTCTCCACCCCACTCTTGCTGTGCATTTCTTCAGAGGAAACACAATATGTGATGGTGGAAATACATGAAGGAGTATACGAAAACCATTAAGGTGGCAAAGCCATAACATAGAAAGTCTAAGAGCGGGGAACTATTAGCCCCATGCATTGAAGGATGTGGAGGAGTTTGTCAAAAAATGTGCAAGTTGCCAATTACAGGCTATCGTGCCTCACTACTCGTTTGAGGAGTTAGCCACAATAGCGGTACTATGGCCCTTCGTACAATGGAGAGTCAACATTGTGGGCTCCATGCCACTAGGGAAGGGAAGAGTCAAGTTCGCAGTTGTCACCATAGACTACTTCTTGAAGTGGGTAGAAGTGGAGGCATTGGCGACGATTATGGCCGACAACATTATAAATTTCCTCTAGAAGTCCATTGTGTGTCGATTTGGCATACTGCGAGCCCTAGTTTCAGACAACGGATGACATGATACCGGTGGAGATCAGCATGCCAAGTCAGTATGCAATCGGGGCTAACACTTGCACTTGGCAATCAAAGCCTAACAAAGTACATGCGATCAGGTTTACCCTTTGCCTAAGCAGTGGTCGAATAAATATCCAGCCCACTTTCCAAGCTGAGTGTTAACAATTCACATGTGATTGGCGTTAGCCTTCACTTGAGCAACACCAACATTGATCAGTAAGGCAAAAACAAGGAATAAATGATAAAAATAAAGTTGGCAATGAAAGGAACAAGAAGGCCCACAACAAATAATCAAAGACCATAAGAATATGTACATAACATAGCAAGTGTCTTAAAAAATACAAATCAATCAAAACCCAAAATAAAATATTACAAGCCCATCGACACCTAAACATAAAACAAAATAATAGGAGGAAAAAACCCCAAGCGTAAGGACCTGTGCCACTATCTAGAGGATGGTGAGATGGCTAGTTCAATAAAGCTTATGGCATCACATCTACCCCAAGAGAATCCAATTAGAGTAAGGTGGTCGAGTCGGGGAGAAATGCCTTAGCTCCAAAGTCTTCAAGTCTGTCTTAGGGTGTATTAACAAAAACATCTTTAACGTCCTCAACTCAAGGTTGTACCCAACCTCCAATGCTCAGTCAGGAACCTGATGTCATGCCCCGATCCCGAAGTGGTTGGAGAGTTACTTCCCCCCATTTAAACTCGCATTCCAATATTATATTTATTAAGGGTGATAAACGGTCGGTCCGGACCAGAGAAACCGTTCGGACCGGTCGTTTAAGATCGAACCGAGACTAAGACCAATGGGTCTCGATCCATGTTTTAGATGATCGAAAAGTTTCGGTCTAGTCCCGATCCAGGGTTTTTCCACCTCGGACCGGACTAGACCGAATAAAAAAATATATATTTTTATATATATTATTTATATAATAATTGTACAATTTATTATGTAATTTTTATCTAACCTATCACCATTAACAATATAAAATTTTAAATATGTTATTAACACTTGTTAATATTCTATCAATCAACTAATATATAATATCAATTAGCTAATTACATAGTAATTATATAAATTAATAATATAATTTTCATCTAATTTATTATCATTGACCATATAAAATATTTTTTTATTGAGTTAGTTACATAATCCACATTAATAAGTTACTTAATTTTAATTTACTATTTTAAATAACTTTTTTTTATTAACTGATTTAAAAGAATGAATACAAAAATAATTAGGCCGTACCGAAACGATAGCTACCAGTCCGGTTCGATCCCTATGGGTCTTCGGTCTGGGAAAATGATGGACCGAAAATTGGTCTGACCGATTTGCACCCTTAATATTTATAAACTCCAAATTCTCAATACCACATAAAAATTATTGTTTCAAATCAACTACCTCAATATAACCAAACTCCCAAAATACCTAGTCATCAGAATACGACAAAATTACTTAATAAAATTTGCCAATATAGAAACCTTTTATGCTTAGTCCACTATGCTTAAATTATCTCACTTATGCTTCATAGTCTTGATTCTCAGTTGAAACATTCAAATTATCTAAAAAATATTATGGAGATACCACCATTATATATGTAACGGGATCGTATACCACTATTATACCTGAGGCAAGGCCGTATACCACTATTATACCCGAGGCAGTGCCTAATAGAATAGATAAAAAAGCATAACATAATCATATACAGATACAGAAGCAGAACGTCATGCCAAAGGTTTTTATATGCCACATCATATCAAAAGAGAGTATTGAATAGATTCAAATTGTTTAACGTATTCAGAAACAGGTTTAAAACATCTTCACTTAATCAATGCAAAAATTTTTAGATCTCATATTCGCTCTTTTTCACAGTTCAGAAATATTATACTAAAATAAGCTCATGTCTACACTAGTCATGACAGAAAATACTTCATTCTTATACAAAGTTTCATGAGTAAAGCAGAACATATGACTGGGATTGTTTTCACATTTCTTTTCAAAACATATCATGCACATTTTATAAAATCAAAATCAGTCATTTCTTTTATGCAAAATCTAATATAGAAACTCTGCTTACCTAGACTTTTTATTTTCTCTTAATTTTTCCACAACAGTGAATCGTCACTTATAAAATTAGACACGTAACTTAAGGCTATGTTTGGGTACCAAACATTCCTCAACACTTTCTAAGTGTTCTCATACTTTTGAAAATACTTCACATACCAAACAACTTAAAATACTCTTAATGGGACCCACAAACCCACTTCAATCTCTACTCATAACTATTCACAAACATTCTATAATACTTATCATTATTACATATAAATAAAAAATAAAATCACTATAATATTTATCACTATTAAATATAAATAAAATAAAATCACTATAATATATAAATAAAAAATATTTATCACTATTATATATAAATAAAAAATAAAATCGCTATAATATATAAATAAAAAATAAAATCGCTATAATATATAATTAAAAAATAAAATCACTATAATATATAAATAAAAAATAAAATCACTATAATATTTATAACTATTAAATATAAATAAAAAATAAAATCATTATAATATATGAATAAAAAATAAAATCACTATAATATATAAATAAAAAATGAAATCACTATAATATATAAATAAAAAATAAAATCACTATAATATTTATCACTATTAAATATAAATAAAAAATAAAATCATTATAATATATAAATAAAAAATAAAATCACTATAATATATAAATAAAAAATAAAATCACTATAATATATAAATAAAAAATAAATAACTATAATATATAAATAAAAAATATTTATCACTATTATATATAAATAAAAAATAAAATCGCTATAATATATAAGTAAAAAATAAAATCGCTATAATATATAAGTAAAAAATAAAATCACTATAATATATAAATAAAAAATAAAATCACTATAATATATACTAAATAAAAAATAAAATTACTATAATATTTATCACTATTAAATATAAATAAAAATAAAATCATTATAATATATAAATAAAAAATAAAATCACTATAATATATAAATAAAAAATATTTATCACTATTATATATAAATAAAAAATAAAATCGCTATAATATATAAATAAAAAATAAAATCACTATAATATATAAATAAAAAATAAAATCACTATAATATATAATAAATAAATAATAAAATTAATATAATATTTATCACTATTAAATATAAATAAAAAATAAAATCAATATAATATATAAATAAAAAATAAAATCACTATAATATATAAAGAAAAAATAAAAATCATTATAATATTTATCTCTATTATATATAATTAAAAAATAAAATACTATAATATTTATCACTATTATATATAGATTAAAAATAAAATCACTATAATATATAAATAAAAAATAACATTACTATAATATTTATCACTATTATATATATATAAATAAAATCATTATAATATTTATCACTATTATATATAAATTAAAAATAAAATCATTATAATATTTATCATTATTATATATAAATTAAAAATAAAATCATTATAATATTTATCATTATTATATATAAAAGTAAAATAAAATCACTACAATATTTATTAATATTAAAAAATCATTATAATAAAATCATTATAATATTTATTATTAAAAATCAAATCATTATAATATTTATGAGACCCATACATTTTTCAACTACCTATTCAAAAGTCAACAACTCAACATACTTCACACATCCAAACAACTCAAAATACTCTCAATGGGACCCACAAACTCACTTCAATCTCTACTCATAACTATTCATAAACATTCTCAACACTTTTCAACAGCCAAACGTACCCTAAATCTCTAATTAAACCCATATTTTAATATTTAAGCCTGAAATATTAAAATAACCTACTTTCCTAAAATTCTAAAATTCTCATAACTCTCAAATAAATCAACATCTACTAAATATCTCTGACGATTACATCAAAAATCTAAATTAGTTTCCTCCTTCAAGCATCTAATTTCTCTTGGTTTTATCAGTCATATCATAAAATATAAATCCTACACTCAACACTTATTAGCAGGGGTATTTACGGTTTTTACGTAATTTAAACAAATGGCATTTTTGTAATAATGCTAAACTTTGGATACACAGTTATATTACAGAAATAACACAAAAAGGAGGATTGATTTTTGAGAATAACAGAGTGGAGAGCATCGTGCGAGAAGGTCTTAAGGGCGTTTAGATGATGAGATAAGATAAAATGAGATGGTTTAAGATAATTTGAATAAAATATTATTTTTTAATATTATTATTGTTTTGAGATTGCAAAAAGATGAATATTTTATTATATTTTGTGTGAAAAATTGAGAAAGTTATAATGATGAGATGAGATGATTTCTCTATCCAAACAAGCCCTTAGACTCACTGAGAGAGCAACACGTGTGGTGGCGACCGGAGTGAAGATCGATGGCGGCAAGGCTGGGAGCTGCGACAGAGCACTGTGGAAGGGAGAGAGAAAGTGATGTAAGAGAGAGAAATAGCATGACGTGAGGGGAAGAGAGAGATTACTGAGAGGAAAATGGAGGGCTTGGGGTGGCGTGAAGTGCCCAGTTCTGTGCAGGTGGCGACGACATAGAGGGGGACTAGCGATGTGTGGTGGTTGGTTTGTGGCTCACGGTGGGGAAAATAAATATTCTATTTTGGTGGGGTGCAAACAGAGGACATGCAAGTGGAGTTGGACGACAACTTGGTGTCTTGCTATTCACGATACAAGGTGGCAGCGTGTGGAGGTGCTTTGGCAATTGGGTCACCCACACGGTGGTGCAATTGCAGTGAGGTTTTCGCAACAACGAGGGATCAGCTGTGCATGGGCTTTGGTTGTGTCGTTTGGTGTTTGTCCTGTGATGGTAGTTGGCATGTTCATGAAGGGCTTGCTCGAGTGGCGGGTTATGTGGTTAGGTGGTGCAGTATTAGTGGGCATTCGTGCATGGGCTAAGGGTTGGTCGACGTGGGATGTGGGGGCTGGTTTTTGTTTGAGTACACAAAGTGGCTGTAGCAGATGGTGGTTGAACACGGCTAGGCTTCATGCCAGGTTCACAATGGCTAGGTGAAAATGTTGGTGGAAGCTGGGCAGAGGTTGATGGCTAGGAGATGGTGGCCAAACGTGGTGCAATGGTTGTGGCGTTGGGCAACGACATGAGCTACAGGTTACGTTGGGTATGCCATGACTAGTTTTGGCATGAAAGGGACTGAGAGTAGAGGCCAGGGTTCTATGGCAGCTGTGAACCACTGCGCAGAAGCTTATTTCCTACGTGGGTGGGGGTCGGTTGTGAGAGGTTTACCACAATTTGATAAATTGATAATGGTAGTTTCTAAAACTGCTTGTACGTGGGAAGGATATAGAGGGAAGGAAACTGAAGGAATTTTGGATGTGCGACATCCCTAGTTGAGGGAGATTTCTACGTGTGGATGAGATGATATATATAAGTGGTTGAAACCCTAGGAATAGAAAATGAGAAAGAAATGTGCATGGGTTTAAATATGTTGAAGACAATAGGTTCAAGGAATTTTAACGTGAATGGAACTTTAAAATTGTAACCTTTGTTTGAAATTGGAAACGTTAATGGGCTTGGGTTTCATAAATAAACCGAGCCTTAATCTCATGTTCAAAATAAAATCAATTGTTCAATAATATCTTCAAGCCTATAGAAAAATTTCTTGGGCCAAGTTCAAGTTATTTAGGCCTACTTGATCCACGAATATTAAAAAGGCTTTTGTCCAATTATTGAGCCCAATAAAACTCTCATAATCTACCATAGAAATTTATGAGCCCATAGTCTTTCCAAAATTTTCCAATTAATTTAATTTGGGCTTCTATGAATATTGAGCTATTAATATACTCTAAAATTAACTTGCGAGCTTATCTATAAATATTAAATTCTAAAAAAAAAAAAATTAGAATACGGGCTTGGTCTAAGCTCGGTGTTGGGCCTAGGTGTTACACCTGAGAAGCCACATAGAGTTGAGGGGAAAAGCAAATGATCTCATCCTTGGAGGATTTGAGCTTAGTGCCCAACTCATCAATGCGTTGTCGAGACCATGCAAGTTTCTCCTTCACATTCTCAATAACACGCTAGAGTTGGAAGTAATGCCCATCGACTTTGCTGAGCTCATTTCTAGCATACTAGAGCCTAGTCTCTAAATGGGCTAATTTCCCACGGACAACATTGAGGTCTAAACAAAAGATGCTGACAAGAATCTTCAACCTTTGAATCTTTCTCTGTGTGGACAAAGAAACGCCCTTTCACCTCTCACACATACATCAACGCCTCCTCTAGTTTGGCCTCCAACACGTCTTCCAAGAGTGTTGATGCACAGTTAGCCTCCTGTCGATGCTCCAGGGCCTTGACCAAGTCACTTTGCGCCCTTTCAAGATAGGACTTCTCCACAACCAAGACACGATGAAGTCTAGAAACCTTAGCCTCTAGAACGAGTGAGTGCCCAACCAGGAGTACGCAACCTCGCATTGCTCGTTCTCCCCCATTGCTTAAAAACAATTTGCCGAGCTCCTTCCATGAAGGAATGGGAAGATTGGATTTGCTCCTCCAAACTAGATTGGTGGTTAGCAATCCATTGTGCTAAGGAATGTAAACCTTGCGACAATCGACTGAGATTAGTTAACAAAATGTGACGAAAGGATCACACAAACGGAAAGCAAGGATACACATAAGGTCAGAAGACCCACCCGTCTGCGGGGTAGGCAAAAAAGGTTGTGCTTGGGAAAGACTAGACATCTCCAGGCAAGGAACAACCTCATGAGGAGCTACACCGGATAAATGATGGTCCATCTGTTCAGTAAAAGCCACCAACTAAGTAACAGAAGAAGCCCTAAGACTTGTCGTAGGTACCATGAGTTGATTCCCTAGAAGCTCAACAAAACCATGAGCTTCCTCGCCATGATTAGCGACAGGTGAGGACTCACCCTCGGGGGAGGAAGCCCCAAAACCTCCTCACCAAGAGAAGCGCACCTCCCCAACAATCTCAAGAGTTTCCACATCATAAATAGTGGCTTGCTCTGAAGAGGGCGAGCCAACAACAACTTCAACATCCTCTACCACGGTTTCAACATCATTGAGATGGATGACGTAGAGAGAAAAGATAAAAAGAGAATAATAGAATTAAAAAAAAAAATCTACCAGCACATGTTCGGCAAGAATTTGCAAGGTAACTAGTAGATGTTAGTATTTTCAATAGGCGGAAAAATAGTTTTAGGTGACTAAAGACCACAATCACAAGAGACCCACATGATAGAAGGCGAGTAAAGGATTAAACTACATCAAACGTATTATATGAGCTCAGGGATAAAGTCAACAACTCATATTTCTTAATGTCTGGATGAGTCCATAAAGATAAACTCTAGAAGAACGTAATCCATAAGGAAACCTGACTAATCGTATCCCAATGAGATACAAATCTCTAAAGATGAGCCCAAGCAAGATATCTGCGTCGAATAGGTGCCTCTTCTTTCTGGTCACAGGTTGTCAAGGCACGCCGTAGGCATAATGAAAATTACATCAACAATATATATATATATATATATATATATATTATATAGTTATCTATGTATAGAGTATATGCTGTAGTTATGATGAATATATGTATGTTTGCACGCATAATTCACTAGTTTATAATTATATTGATATCTTATACAAATTAATTGATTAGAGTGGGATAAGAGTCAAAGTACTCATATAGTCTTGTATGCATTTAATTGTATTTGTAAAAAATTGTGAATAATCGTGATTGTTTTAATAAATTATCTCTAATTGTATATTACAAGTCCGAGCATTCTGTTATTTAATTCTTTTCTTATATTTTTTTAATTCAATTTTTTTTTAAAATACTAAACGAGTTTAAGGTCTATTTGAGAATACAACTGCTCTAAGGCATTATTAGATATTTTTAAATATTTCATTTCCAAACATCACTTAAATACAATTTACTTTTCAATTTTAAATCTTTAATTTTTTAATTTAATTATTACGTATTCACTATAATTTTTCTAAACTTTTAAACAAAACACAAAAAAATAACACAAGCTTTTCAAGTTTTAAAACAAGAATAATATTAAAAAATTATAATTAAAAAAATTTTATTCAATTATTTTTCTTTCATTTTTAAAAATCTAATAAAATATTTTAACTCTATTTAATTTATTATTATTTAAAAAATCTCGTCTCATCTCATTCATCTCGTACCGTGCCGGTGAAGTGCTTGCACGGTTGGATTCTTTTGTTGTCATCTTAAGTCGAACTTAGATGTGAAAATGCCTTATTCGAAGCAAGTTCGAACTTGTAAATAAGTTCAATTCGAACTTAGTCAATATTTTATAATTAATGTTCATTATTATTCATTATTTTTAAATATTTTATCATTAATTTTTTTATCACTATTCACATTTCATTATTTGTTTATAACTTTTTATTTTTATTTTTATATCATTATTGACAACCCAAACGTAGAGCCGTTTTTATGCAATTGATCCGAGATAGCTCGCTGAACTCGGCTCGATTTCAACCGATCTATATTTTACCATTGATTGCTTCATTATTAGCCTTTGATTGTTTCATTAACGGCTGCCCTAACAAAGTCTTCGATTGATTCTTGGATTGCAACCAATGGATGAGAAGGCCAAGAGCAGCGCACTAAACAAGGTAAGGTCACCCTGTGATGTCGAGGCATTAAAGAAATGCTTGGAGGAGAACGACGGGGACTACGTGAAATGCCAATCTCAAATTGAGGCATTCAAGTCCTCATGTTCACTAAAGAAGCCGAACGCATCTCAAGAATCTGCACCACAGCTCAGAACTGGTGTGGTCTCTGGCCTCTGACAATCGAAGTTCTTTGATTTGAATTATAATTTATATCTCGGTCTTTATTTTTGTAATTTATTTTTCAAGTTTCTTTGCTGAATATTTGGAATTGTACTTTCTTTTTCTTAAAATTATTTTATTTGTGAACTTAGAATAAGCTTGGGATAACTTTTCAAGGCCTAATTGTACTGCTGTAATCGAAGTTTGAGTCGAACGTTTAGAATTGGTTGCTTTTCAATATTGGTTTTCTGGGAATAAGACGTTAATCTTAGCCGAATTCTGTTTACAATTGCACTCGGTAAAACTGGGTTGATTACTTTTTTACGAAGGGCGCACCTTTTGTGGTTCTAGATTGCAATTATACTCTATGGATATGCTTGCTTAAATCATGTTCTCACTTTGCTTGTTTCATTTTGCTCAATTATTCACTATTGAGTGTTGAGGTATTAAGAATCCAGCCAGTTGGTCGCTGCTTAGCTAGGAGGCATGCATGGTGACTTGTTTTGCCATAATTTTGCCAATTTTGTTTCTCGAAATTATTTAGATTTCAGGTTTATTGGGTTGATAATTGATAGAAAATGAGAAAGTTGATTATGATTGTAGGCAAGCATTTTATGTTGTCATTTTCTGCTTCTTAGAATGTATTTAGGTGTTTTGTTTTGTATACTTCCTATTTCATTCGTTTTAATAAAATTTTCTTTCTTACTTATAAAAAAAATTTATTGCAGGCAAACATATTTTGAAACCATTGAGTGACCTGATGAAAAATAGGACACTGAAGGTATTAGTGAAATGAGTCAGATAAGATGGATTGAATCACATGCATTGAAAAATATTTTTTCAGAAAGTAGAAGAATAGTCCGAGAAAAGTAAGGCTCAATATTTCTTTGATAGGTAAAAGAATAGTCTGGAAAATTACCTGACTCAAGTTAAGCTGCTATTGAGACATATTATGCTTATAACCGGTCCCTCTGGCTTTACAGTTGATTCCTACTCTCAGCATACAAGAGTAAAGCTTATATCATAGCAAGTTTGTAGTTAGCATTTGAGCTGAATGTAAATATTCTGGTGCTTTTTTCCTAAATCAGGCTTGTTAAAAGTTAAGTATGATTTATTTTCATGCACAAACTTAAAATCATCTAAAAGTCAAGATTGTAAGCTGACTTTGGCTACCTCAGACCAAGGTGTTGTTTTCTTTTCCTGATCAACGAAGTGATTTTATCCTTCGCCAAATTTACCATTATACATCTTCGAATAATGTACCATGTCATCTATCTAGGCAGTGAATAATGTATCTAATCCTCCAAGCACACTTCCCTGGCTGCTGAGTTAGACTGCTTGACAACAATTGAACATATACTGCAGAATTGTCTTTGTCCAAAACATGCTATTGTTTTTACTATATTTGAGTTGTACATGGTATCATCTTCATCTAATCATGTTGTGTTAGTGTTGTTAATTTTACTCTAGTTCATAGAGGCCTGAATGGGGTGGCTGTTGTACATCTGTTTATGACCCTCTGTGAAATTAGGACCTAAAAACCAAAGGCAGGAAGTTATTGCAGCGTCCACTCTATTAGGGTTTATCCTGCTCTTTTTATAGATTGCAGTTATCAATTGTTTGGAAAGTTGTCTTGAATCACCTGTATTTCTATCCAACATCTTAGTTGGATGAAGTTCTCTACTCTCTTTCTCTGTGCTTGAATTATCAAAATCTTTTCAGTAAATTGCATGCTGTGTTCCCCCAAGCAAAAGGAAAAAGAAAATGAAAACATCTCTCACTTGACTTCCATCTTTTTCATTCTTATACTTGATACTTGCTAGAAATGAATGAAAACTTTTTCCGTCTACTCTGTTTAACCAATGACTTCACTTGTAATTTCAACCATAAAATTCTAAGGTTTGTGGAAGAAAAATATTTAATGGAATTGTGATTACCAGTTTATTGATATGTATTTATATGTTAAATTGAAGCAGGTTTAAGAACATACTCCCCTAATTGCCAAAAAATGTACACTAGAATAAAAAATGGTCTCCATCTAGGGCCTAAAAACATGGGCAACTGCTTGAAATGCCAAATTCCATTAGAAGCTTTGAAGTTCTTAAACTCTCTCAAGAAACATAGCCCGCTTAGGCTTGGCACTGATCTTCCCTTAATTTCTTTTAATAATTTAGTGGAGGGGAACTTTTATTTTAAGTTACATTGTTGCAAACTTGGTTTTGGTTTATGTTATTCAATGCAGTCTTCTTGTGAGGTGTCTGAATGCTTGAAATTGAAGAAGTATTTTAGGTCATGAAAAAACATGTAACTTGCGTTTCGAAATATTCTAAAGAATTGAACGTCTATCCGCCATTACATCCTCTACCAATACTCTCTGAAGAAAATAACTCGCTGGTGCGCTCTTGCCATTTGATCTCAAGAAAACAACTAAAACCCTTTGCATTTTTGTCCCCTCTTTTTGTCTCGACTTTCCTCTTGTTCTGGCGGATGCTTGAAGCCCGATCTACATTGCCACAGGCGCACGCGAATCTCAGACATTACCCCCACACAGCAGCAATTCGACTCCCTTTCTTCCATTATCCAAGAAGCAGGTCTCACTCATACCCTTAATCAACGTGGGACTAGTTTTCTCTTCTCTTTTACTGGTAGCTAGCCTTTGTTCATACGGAAAATGATAGTATGACTATCAAATATACCCACCAAATGTGTTCATTCATAAATTTTTAATTTTTTTAATTTTTTCTTAATGGTTAAGTGACTATTAGTGATTTTTTTTTTCTTAATGGTTAAGAATTTTTAAAAAATGCTTAAAGAAAAAAGAAAAAATTCATTCATTCATACTAATATGCATATTTAGTGAGCATATTTAGGCACCCTAGCATTGTCCTTGTTCAAACTCCCTTGTCCACAGCACAAGAGACATTTAGCGATCACTTCAATGCATTCAGAAGCAGCGTACGTCTTTCTATTGTGGGATACTGCAACATGAACAGGTTACTGGGTTTTGCTATACATCAGCCACTATTTACCCACACACCTGATAGTTTTTTTTTTTTTTTTTTTCTTTTCATAGAGTGTGAGGTGTTTTTTATAGAGTGTGGGGTAATGAATAGTGACTGATGAGAAAAAATAATTCTTTGATGTATAATTCTTTGATGAATAGTAGCTGATGTATAGCAAAACCCATGATCGCTCACTTTAGGGGAGCACCTCTAGGTTCTTGATCTCACCGACACAACCCTCGACCCTAGACCCTTGCCTTTCGTCCTCTCTTTCCGTAGTTTGACCTACAGTATCAAGTTTCCCTGCAAGATGACCTTTCGGGCTCTTTTTCCTTGGCAGCGACATTCCTACGATACGAGGTTGTGGGAAGATGCAGAGAACAGAAAATTGCTTACTAATTTTCTTTACAAGAACGCCCTCTAGAGACCCAAGGTTTGTACAACTAAAGATAAGCTAATGGTGCTAGGATGCAGAAATTTGGAGTGGAGGACTGTGAAGGCTGAGATGGACTTGAAGTTGGCTAAGAGTCAAGGGTACCTCAAGAACAAATTGCAGCAAGTTGCCACCGTCCCTGCTTACTTCATTAACTCGCATTGTCAAGCCACAAAGGATATTGGTTTCAATTTCGGCCTCAATGTGATGCGTATTATCAATGACCCAACTACTGCGGCTATAGCTTACGGGCTTGAAAAGGAGGCAAGCAGTTTGGGTGAAACAAATGTGCTCATCTTCGACTCATGTGATGGGACATTTGACATCTCTCTTCTCACCATTGAAGAGGGTGTCTCTGAAGTGAAAGCCACAGCTGATGATACCCACTTGGGAGGTGAAGACTCTGATAGCAGGAGGGTGAACCATTTTGTTTAGGAATTCAAGAGGAAGCACAAGAAGGATGGTGAAATGGATGTCCTTGTTTTGGGCCTAACTCGTTCGATAAAATGCATGTGCAAGATTTTAATTCTTGAAGTCCTGAGGTTCAAACAAAAAATGTAGTGCTTGAATACAGTATTAAGAGGCAACCAACTCAAGCAAATTATTGGATGTGTGGTTAGAAGAAAATGACTTCTGCGTGGTTATCAAATTTGAGTTTTCAAGCTGAAGATGTTACTCTCATCTATGAACCAAGGGGAGAATGTGGTGTGAACCAAAGCTTTTTCACTAGTGGAGTTGATGGATTATCGGTTTTAGTTTTCTTTAAGGTGAATACAGTTCAAGGCACACTTGTGGAGACTTGGCGTCTGATTCGAGATACATTGATAGACCCATCATTTATCATCAATATTGGTATTCAAGGTTGCAACTGGAAATGTTTCTTTTGAGATCATCCCATGTGGCGTATACAGAAATAAATGAAATGCTCTCTACTCTTGGAGATCCATTTACTCGGATTATCAGCCTAGAGGAATATTAAAGTCTTAGAAGTGGAAGTGATGTGAATTTGGCAAGGACTTGGCCTTCTCATAAATGCTAAGCCAAGAACTGGCCCCTGGGTTGTTTTGGCTTGTGTAGAGGGTAGCCCACCTGCTCGTGCTGGCATTCATGAAGGAGATGAGTTGATTGAGACTAATGGGGAGAGGCTTGATGGCCGTGACAGTGAAATTGCAGCACAGAAGCTTAGTAGGTGTGTTGGAACAGCCGTTGCAGTTAAAGTCCACAATAGGAAGATTTTGATTTTCCTAGATTTTATTACCATGCACAAAAGAACCATTAATTCCCTATTAAAGGCTCAATACCGGGATCTTCTCATATTTCTTGTATTACTGCTCAAGAACCAGCCCAAAAGCCCACACAGGAGAACTGGTGTAAGAGCTTATAATTTGCTTCAGGTTAGGGAATTTTATGATAATCTTATCCCATTCAAGGGGGATTTCCAAAGGATACGAATATCACAATATGTGGTTTGGAAGTATAGTGAGGCAGATAAGATTGGTAATGGTGCTTTGGAGCATATGCATGTTGATGTTCATACACCTAAGGGTCAAACTGAAACCGATGTTTTATTAATAGGCAGTTTGAATGGCTCCTTGAGTTGCTGAGGTTGGGAAAGTAAGGCCAAATTGTGATTATGGGGTGAAATGCATGCCAGATCTTGTGTGGCTTTTCAAGAAAAATGGCCAAGCGGATTGTGGTACAATCCCTGGGCCTATTTGTAGACCTGTCAGAGCTTCCTTAGCAATGTCATCAAATGTATCTTGCATAAAATTCTCGGAAAGAGGGTCAAATCATGGCAAAAAAGTTGCTGCCACCACATATCCTAAGAATCTCGCTTGGCAAAATATCAATGAAGACAACACATTGTCCTCAGAAGTCAGTATAGAGCTCAAGGACCCACTCATGCAAGGCTTTGATTCAAGTTGAATCAGTAGTACTTTTAAAAGTTTTGATTGAAGCGTTTTGAGCCATTGTTATTGCTGAGTTCGAGAAGCATAATTCATGGCCTGCATTTGTACCTGATTTTCTGGCTGCTATTCAAAATAGTAATCTTTTTAGCAATACTACAGGTTGTCAATGGAACACCATAAATTCCCTTACAGTTCTTCATGCATTGCTTCGACCTTTCCAGTATTTTTTGAATTCTAAAATTGTTAAGGGGTCAGTTCCACCACAGCTAGCGCATATTGCAAAAGAAGTTCTAGTACCCTTGCTTGCTGTAGTCCATTTGTTTGAGAAGCAGCCCTCTACCATAGAAGATGGTTCATACATCCAGGATGCACTAATAGTACTTTGGGAAGTGATATAAATTTTAGACGAAGCTACGTGAGAACCCTACGACCAACTCAAAAAAGCATACCCAAAGGTGATCTGAAGAGGGAGGATTTGTCACAATTCGATGGTGTGAAGGGAGATCCAGTCATATGGCCATAGGCCCCTATGTTATTGCGATATTTTCATTACATGTTGGGTTTATGTTATTTTAATTGGACTTTAGTTGTAGCAGGTTAATGAGGCTAAGCCCATTGGGTACCTTTTCATTGTAGTTTGTCATTTTAATGTATTGTTCTTTAGCCCAAGGCCCACGTGAGGGATGACTTTGTAGGGGTATAAATCGGTCCGGTCCATTTGGTCCGGCTTAATTATTTTATTATTTTTTCATCTTTTTTTTTAAATAAATTAATAAAAAAATATATAAATTACTAAATTAAAATTAAATGAATTATTAATGTGGATTATGTAACTAACTCATTAAAAAAATATTTTTCTATAATTATATTTATGATGTTGATAGTTACTATTTACTAACTTAGATTTTACTCTTTAGTATGCATAATTATTAATTGTTGGGGTGGAGATTGGTTTTGGAGCTGAGAAATCAAGAAACAGTGAGTTTACTCGACTGTCGCTCGACCTAGCTCTCGAGCGAAGCTCTAACCATGAGTTCGCTCGAGGTGTACTCGATAGTGGGCTCGAGCGAGACACAAACTCCGCTCGAGCCAATGTTAATGAATATCAAATAATTTTATTATACATATTATTCATGTTTGCTTGCAAATTAGGTATTTTAAAAAAATTACCTAATTATTTTAATTAAGTATAAACAGTAGAGTATATATGAATGTATGATGTATTAACTATTTACATATAATGGCATCAATTATCACATGATTTATGATTTATTATTAATTGATAGCATATATTATTTTATATTTTATATGGTCAATGATAATAAATTAGATAAAAATTACATTATTAACTTATATAATTACTATATAAAAATAATATATTAAATTAATAAAAATATTATTAAAAAATATATATAAGAATTTGATCCGGTCCAAAATTTGTAGACCTCGAGACCAAATATGTGGACCGGACCGAATTACTTACAACAGACTTGGTTAGAACATCACTATATGTACTTAGCCTAGGGGCTCTAGGAGAATCATGCATAACGTAATAGAAACCTATTTTTTTTCCTTTACTTTCTCCTTAATTTTCTGAAGGATTTCTCACCCTCGAAGTGGGATTTTCACTATCAATATTTTCATTACAGTTGGTTTGTTACAAGTTGGGAGCTTTCTAACATCTATATCCTCAGTATATACAAACCTTGGCTCCTTTGACGTCTTTCTAGTCTCTGGCATTAAACGATTTCCAAACAATGGTGAAAACATCCCTTGGCAGCACTGAAGCCACCAGAAGCTTGAGCACTTTGGCTTCCGCCGCGATCCAACCATCCAAGATGCCAAGTCCTTCTCAGGATCCCAATCAATCAGAACGCGGAGGTTGGAGAACCTTTCTAAATTTGGCTCTAGCACCAGGAGATTCATATACTGGTCGGGATCGAAGGAGGAGGAATTTATTTCTTCTAGAGTGAATCGTTTCAGTCGAAGATGTCACATCAGAGGATGAGAAGCTTGAGAGCAAATCTCTCATATGCTTGGTTTTATCGTCACGAAGGACATCATTGACCCCCATGTTCGCTTCAAATTGTCGGTAGCTCAAAGTTGGTTCATCATCAACCCCTATTGGATATTCGGTTTGGACAGACTGGAGATGATGTCATTTGGCTACTATTTGGTTTAATTTGGATATTTGGTTTGGTTTGGATATTAGAGGAGGCATGTGGTAGTGATGACAGATTCAAGGGTTAATCAGAGGTTGGGCATGAAGAGGGAAGACATTGCTAGCAGAAGAGACATTACTAACCGGGATTTGAGAGAGGTGTGTTGTGCTTGTGGTTGGAGATCTAGCAAGCTAAGGTATTCTTGAGTCATTGCTCCTTTTCATCTTCTTCTTCAAGCATCGCACCATCCTCTTGCACTAGATGGGAAAAGTTCAAACAGGTTGTGGGGTGAATTTGTATTATACACTCTGTGGGTGCGAGTTGAGGCTAGCGTTTTCCTTTTATCTCTGTGCTCTCTCATTCTCCTGAGCTGTCCTCTCATCTCCTCGCCTCTCTTCTCTCTTCTCCCTTTCTCCCAATCTCTCTCTCCCATTTCCTCTCTCTCTCTTTCTCTCTCTCTCATCACAAAGGAACTTGGAAAAAAAGGCATCTTATCAAATAACTTCATCTTTTCATCCTTTTCATCCTTTTCATCAAACATATACATTATGAATCATGCTAATGGTACCTCCAAAGACAACAAAAAGGCACATTTGATAAGCAACTAGGAAATTTAAACAAGAACCACAACAACAAATACACCACAACAACTACTTACAGAGCAACAAACCCCAACCCTAGAATTTGACAAAGATCCCCCCGCCCCGTTGGGGGGGGGGGAGGAGAGAGAGAGAGAGAGAGAGAGAGAGAGAGAGAGAGAGAGAGAGGGATGAAAAGACGAGGTTCGGAGAGAGAGGGAAGTGATATTCAGACCTTCGGAGGAGAGAGAGGGGTATACAGATTAGGGGAAGTGTATACGGGTGAATTTGTTGCCTATGAGCATTCTCATTGGATTCCCCATCCCCATAATTTAGGGATAATTTTAGGGTTTTGGAAAAAAACCCTCTCCATCCCAAACCTCATTTTGCGGTTTGTGTTTACGATGTGTATAGTCGTTCCCCATATATAGGGAACTACTATACATCTCATCGCATTCGGTTTCTTCTTCGTCCCACATCTTCTTCTCTCTCGGTTGGCCCCTCCCTCGCAACACCAACGAATGTAGCCCTTCTCCATCGACAATTTTTGTAAGTTTGATTTCGGTTTCTTCAAAATCAAAATTGTTTCTCTCTTCCCTTATTTTCTTGTATTTTTCTTGGAATATCTCTCCTTCTCTGTTTCTCTCTTCCCCTTTTTCTTCCTCCCTACTCCATGAGCAAGGTAAGTTTCAATATAAGGTCTTCAACTCTCTCTCTCTGCTTCAGCGATATCTTCGTTGTTTGGCTCCCGATATAGGAATGCTTTCACGGATTTTCATTTTTTTTTTTCACTCTCGTTTAGATTTATGATTTTGGGCTTTGTTTGAGGAAACTGCTTCTCATTTTTATTCTTGCATTGCCATTGATTTCTTTGTATTATTTTGTCTATCTTGAGTGTTTGGTTGCCGAGAAAGTGATGATGCATTATCTTTTTTTTTTTTTTAATTACTCCATTTCTCTCATTGCAAAACCAACCGTTTGGCTTGATCTAAACATTCACACGGATTTTTTTTTTTTTTTTAAATATGTTTCTCTCATTGTTGTCCAACCAATTGTGTTGATGGATTGTTTGTGGTTTGCGATTGTGGCTTATTGAGGATACTCTGCGGTGGGTTTCTGTCTGTGAATGTGGTTGGTTGTGTTGACTGTTGAATGCTGAGAATTTGATGATATTATCACACAGATTTATTTATTTTTAATCTGTTTCTCTCATTGTTTTCCAACCGTTTTGTGGGGTTTTTGATTTTGAGGAGAATTTGATGGAGTTTGTGGTTATGAAATGTGTGGGATTTTTGGTTTTGAGGACAATTTGGTGGAGTTTGTGCTAATGGAATTTGTGGGGTTATTGGTTTTGAGTAGAATTTGGTGGAGTTTGTAGTTATCGAATGTGATTTATCATTGTTTGTGGTTATCCATTCATTAATTTTTTCTGTGTTATTGGATCCTTTACAGTATTTCGTATCTCTCGGGGGAGGGGCTATTATTAGGCTGTGATGATGGTGTTATAGTGCGGGTTAATTCACAAGTGTTAATAGGGGCCCATTGATATGGCGGCGTAATCCTCACCCGGATTGCCATATTGCAATTTGTGGTGCTTTCCAGAAAAGGCAATGGACATTCAGGTGGGGTTTTGTAGCCATTCGATGTAAATGGCTCCTTGCTTACGCATGCTGTCAATATTTCTACCATTCTGAGCTTCATTTATTTATAAATTCGATATGAAGGAACTTGATGGGAATGCTCTTATTTAGCATTATTGTGATTTACATTATTGTTTGGTTGTTGTTTTGTGTGAATATGTGAATTTGTCATTTCTGTTACATTACTTTTTTACTATGTCATTGTTTGAGAAAGTTATGTTGTGATAAAAAAAAAAAATAATGTGTAAATTAAACCCCCTAGGTTGTAATGATGACAAAGCCTGGTGGGGATAAGAAAAACTTATGATCATTTCCTCAATGGCTAGGTAACCCAGAAGACCAACAAGTAGTGGCAACCGGTTGTTGCAGCCATGAGAGGGTGGCCAAATTTCGTAGATGTCACCATTTGGTTCCTGAGCTAGCGATTGGAAAAAACTCAAACTTCATACTTACGTGTCTAACATTTCAATGTATTTTTAAAAATAGATTCACAAGACGCTGGACATATGTACTTCATCAACCTCCTAAGTGAAGATCCTCAACTAGAGCCCACTTACGGTCGACAAAATGGAAACTCTCCTATGACTATTGATGACTCTCCACCCCTACCCCATAACGATATTATAGGCGTTAGGAAACCAGCGGGGGTGCGAACTTTACCCCTGAAGAAGACAAGTTATTTGTCTCTGCATGGCTTAATTGTAGCATTGATGTCGTCCAGGGAATAGACCAAAAATATTCCCAACTTAAAAAATTTTTTTTTGAATACTTTCAGAAATTTAAAAAACCACAAATGACCGAATCATCAAGTCTTTAATACATCGGTGGTCGGTTATTCAAAAGGCTAGAAACAAATTTTGTGCGAAATTAGTGCAGGTTAAAGAGTTGAATCAAAGTGGAATGACCGAGCAAGACAAGGTTGAATATCCATACTCTTACTTGTTTTATGAATAATTAATTTCTTTTTTATACATTGGTTTAACATAAATTTTTTTGTTTACGTGTAAGTTTGACAAGGCCAAAGTTATGTACGCATTGCTAGAGAAATGCTCATTCTAGTTCGAGCATTATTGGTACCTGTTAAAGGACCAACCTAAATGGATTTGACGTTCAATAAATGAGGATCCAAAGCAAAGGAAGACGATGTCCCCGTCCCCGACCCTGACTCGATGTTCGGGTGCTACGGTGGATTCAGTTTTTTATCTCGAGGCGGATAATGTGATAGATAATGACGTGATCGAATTGGACCGACCAATGGGAAAGAAAGCTGAGAAATGAAAATGAAAGGCCCAAGCCACGTCAGTACAAAAGATTGTTGGACTCAGCAAGCTGAAGTATATGCTTTTGGAGGAGTCACGTGTTTAGGAGAAAGAGTATTTTTGTCTCAAGGCCAAAAAGATTGAGCATGACAAGGAAAAAGAGCTAAATTTCATCCGTCTCAAGGATGAAATATTTAGGTTGGACGCCGAGAAGATGGAAAATGAGAAAGAAAAGAGCTAAATAAAATCCGTCAAGAGGACGAAAGACTGAGGTTGGAGGCGGAGAAACTAGAGCTTGCCAAGAAGGAAGCGGATCAACGCATTATGATGATGGACGTGAGTGCCATGTTAGGATTGCAGCGGTTATATTTCCAGGAACTGCAAAGGAAAATCATGGCGAGACGCAATACTGCAGCACATTCGGATTGATAATATTTTTCTGTAAAAATTTTATTTCTTTATTTATTTTTTGTTTCAGACAATGATGAATGACAATATTATTGATACTAAGACAGTTTAATTTTTTATTTGGATTGTGTAAATTGATATTTTGAAACAAGGAAATTGGCTACTACAATTTCAAAAACTATACAGATTACCTAAAATATAATCACTACTAACATGAAGAAAATACGAATGGAAATTTAATTAACTCAAATATAATTTATACTAACATGAAGGAAATACGAATTGAAATTTGATTAACTCAAATATAATCACTATAACATTAAGGAAATACCAATCTATTATGCCAGATGTCTATTGTTGGGAATATAATAGCCATTGTTGTTCAATTAGATCTGTTTGGAGCTGATGATGTGCCTAGGTGTCTCTAATATGATGATGACATTGTATGAAGTCTGTAAGCTCAGTTGTATGATTGCACGACAGTTTTGGGACTTCATCATCAAGTTCATTATACTCAATGTTCGGACCCGCACTTTCATCACATTCGTCTTCAATGATCATATTATGTAGAATAACACATGTCTTCATTATATTTGTTAATTCCTTGACTTTGAACATTTGGGAATGTCCACGAATGATTGCAAATCGTTGTTGAAGTACCTCAAATACATGCTCGACATCTTTTCTTGCGAATTCTTGTGCTTTCACAATTTTTTTTTTCTTATTCCCTTGTGGTGATGGAATCGTCTTCATAAAAGTTCATCAGTTGGGATAAATACCATTTACAAGGTAATACCTCATTTGATAGTGGTTACCATTAATTGTTTAATTGACTGTAGAAGCACGTCCTTGGGCAAGTTTAGTGAAAATAGAAGATCTTTTTAGCACATTAATGTCGTTATGTGAACCGGGCATACCAAAAAATACATGTCATATATAGAGATCATATGAAACAATTGCTTCTAAAATAATAGTTGGTTCATGAATGTGGCCAGAGTACATACCTTTCCAAGCTGTGCGACAATTTTTTCACTTCCAATACATGCAGTCAATGCTTCCCAGCATTCTTGGGAATCCTCATTGTTCACCAATTGCAAGCAATCGAGCAATATCATTGGCATTTGGAGACCGCAAATATTCATCTAAAAAAATACTTACTATTGTCTCATAGAATTTTTTAAGGCTCTCCATTGCGGTGCTTTCACCAATATGTATGTATTCATCCATAAAATCTCTAGTAACCCCATATGCCAGTATTCTAAATGCTGCAGTTATCTTTTGCATAGAAGATAAACTGAGTATTTTGGTATTATCTCTTCTTTGGACGAAGTACGGTTTGTAAGACTCTACTTCATTTAGAATACGGAGAAATAGGGGACGGCTCATCCGAAATCTCTTTCGAAATAGATTTAACAGATATACTGGATTTTCAACGAAATAATCGCGAAACAGGCGCTTGTGCCCTTGAATATGTTCACGCTGAATAAACTTACGGCGTTGGCTATTGATACGATGCCTCGATGACTGTCCTTCGGCCTCGTCATTAAAAATAACATCCAACTCATCTTCAGAGGATAAATATGTTAGCAATTTGCGAAAAAAGGTACGAGCCATTTGATGAAGGGAGTGGGAGATTAAGGGAGACTGTTGAAATTCAGTTCTTTAGATGAAATGAGATTTGAGATAGTGAGAATGTGAATGAAGACAGAATGCATATTTATAAAAGAAAAAGTCACCGTTACATATAGGACAAAAAAATGTTACCATTTGAGACTTGAGAAAAAATATTACCGTTGGAGAAAAGACAAATTCAGTTACCGTTACATGTAGGAGTTCAAATTGATAGATTTTGAGAAAGTCTTCAAAATCGTTGGAGAAAGGAGAAAAAATGTTGCCATTACATAAATTAAAAAAAATGCACGTATTTAAAAAAATTACTATTTTTATAATATGGATTTTAGTTTGAGAAATAATACTGTATCCTGTAGTCAAAATCGTATAAATATTTAGTAGAATGTGATATTTGAAAAGAAGATAATAAGACAAAAGAGTTAATAGTTAATATTGTAAATTAAAGTAAGAGAAAAAAGTAATAAAAAAATATTATTTAATAGAATAGAGATATGGATGAGGAATGAGATGTAGAGAATTTTTAAAAGACGAATAAAATTTAGGAAAAACTTTTAGGAAATGTGATTTTTAGTTAAATTATACAAAATTTATTAGAACCCAACAAGAATGCCCTAAAGCAATTATATTCTAAATTTGTTGGAAACCGTACATGTCACACGTTTATTAGAGGGTGTAAATCAATCCATCTCATTGCGTCTGGCCCATAGCGCATTCTGCTTCAGATAGCTTAAACTTCCATTGCAATTGTTCTCGAATTCTCGTATTTTCTATAAAATCTTATGTTTGTTGTGATTATTCAACTAGTTCCTTAATTTTCTTAATTTTGTATAATGACACAAGAATTTCTTCCATTGATTAAGAACGATGTCTCTCTAATACCAATTTATAACACACCTCAAATTGTTGATAAAAATACATTGAGAATCCCTTCCAGGGTAGCACCTCTGGCAAGAAGAAGAATAGAGAAGAAACCAAAAAATTCTAATGCATTTCGATAGATTGCCCCTGAGCAGGGAATGCTCCTTCCATAATGATGTCCCATTCTCGGCCTAACTAGACATTAAGAAAATTAAAAGTAAAAGGTTCAAATGTTAAGGGTCAAGGCGTAAAATAGAATAATTCTATATACAATTGTGAAGTGCGTAAATGCCGCATAGCCGTTTTGAAAAAGAGTAGGATCTATTATTAAAAAATTAATTTTTTTAATGTGGATCCCATATTTTATTCACTCTTTTCAAAACGATTACGATGCGGTTGCACAATTTACGGTTGCAAATATCTTTTCTCAAAGATAAAGAATTCTAGACATAAGTCTCATACCCTGCACACTCACTTAAAAGCATGTCATTTTACTTTTTAACTCACGTAATGAAAATGATTCTAAACATGTTTGTAAATAAAATAAAATAAAAATGTAAAATGACATGTTTTTAAATGGGTATGTAAGGTGTGAGGCTTGTAGGTAGCATAACTCAAGTAAAAAATAACCAACAACATAACAAGAAATAAACGATGGCCATGGCCTTCTTGCCCAAAGCTCAGCTTCTTCCATACATTTGTGTTCATGTATCTTCTCTGCGTTTAGTAGGAGGTTGATACTCTGAAATTGTTACAATGCAGAATTGAATTCTTCCAATGTTGGATAGTTTCCAAAAGCTAAATGAAAGGGGGGCGGGCACATGTTTAAAGAGTAAATGGATAGCACCACGTCCAGGTGTTTCCAATCGAAACAATTCACGTGTCTTGGTATTTCTTTTGCTTTTGAACTTTCACTGATTTCGGTCATGTTTTTATCCTAGCACGGACAAAGGTAGGCACAACTATAGTTCAATGGGGGAAAATGGTCTTTTTGTTTATAAGTAGCTCAATGGAGAAAAAAAAAAAATGTTACAATCAATCAATGAATGGGGTCAACCGCAAACTTAGCCTTCTTTCTCATATATATTACTTAAGTCCCAACATCAATCATCCATATGAGATTTCTTGAGAACAATGTGACCTGACTCTTCCTTGTCCAAGAAACTCTCAATGATTTAATTCCAGCTTTCGTTTTTCTTGCTCTTCTCAGACGAACCTAAAGAAGATTCACCAATTGATCTGTCTGACTCTGAGTGCTCTCCTTCCTCAAGCACATCAAAAGTTCCATACTGTTTAGGAGAATAAGCATGTGGCACATTTAGTGTGATAGCCCTTTGTAGTGCTGCTTTGTACTCTTCAGTGTGTTCTTTAACTAAAGTCTTCTGCCGCTCCATTCTTTGCTTTGCTGGAATTTCTGTGATCCGATCTTTCTCAAGCATTAACTGAGGTCAGTGAAAGAAAAATGGCAAGGTTGAGACATTGAAAGCAGAAAAACATCCACTACAATCTTCATCCGAGTAAGTATAGATCAAATTACAGAATGAATCGCCTCAAAAGTTTCGTTCATGCTTGTGCCACCCCAGCGCACCTTCCCCTCTCCAGCCCCCAGCAAAACAAAAGTGTGTTTGACAATTGAGAATTCAGCTTATTATTAGTGACTAACTCAAGTTTTATCTCCCATTTGGATAAACATCCTGAGTGGCAAACAGCCCCTCCCCTCTAAACGTTTTCTTCCCTCTAAACGTTTTCTTTTTCTGTAAACAGAATCTCCCTAACTCACAGCTTACAAGATAAAAGAACTCTAAACGTTTTCTTTTTCTGCAAATAGATTCTCCCTAACTCACAGATAGATAAAAAGTAGACAAAAGGAGTCGTACCTCCAATACCTGGCCCAACCATTAACCATTATAATCAACTATTACCAATAGAAAACAAAATCTGAAAACTTACATCCAGCGCTCTTTGAGCTTCTCTCTCTATCCAAATGATGGCATGGTCAGAAGTGGCATTACAAGACAGAACTATGTGCTCAAACCTCCCGTCTACTGGTACCGCTGTCCTCACAATTGGAGGAAACCTTCCCATCCTGCAAACAAAATACTTAGACTGCATCAACACCAAATGGCCAAAGTTTGCCTTCTTTCTCCCACCTCAAAATTAACTAATATATTTACTTGAATTATAAAGTTCAAACATCAGTCACTGACATAAAATGTTTCGACCTTCTCTCATGCTTCAAAAAGTTTTTAGGACATGGAGATGGGTGCGTAGTTTTCACCATAGAGTGGTAACCACATTAGTATATTACATCTCTAAGAAAAGGGATGCGCACATATGCCCAAAGTCAAAACCCAGAACCTATATTATATGGAATTCCGATATAAAGTATTTCACTTGGTTTTGCAAATATTTGACAGAGCCATGCTTGTTATGTCAAAGAACACCTGAAAGGCTTTCTCTCAACAATGTGGTAGAGGCGACCAGGTGCATAGAGCCTCCTTGGATCTTTGAGCATTTTTTCATCAGGTATACAGGTATCTCTCATGCATCTTAGGCACAATAGGCATGGCAAACTGTTCATAAAAGAAAGAACAGCTTCATTATAAATCAAATCAACACTCAGGATGTGAAAACTCACAAGAATATACCATTATTGGTGTCTTCAAACTGTATTCCGAGATATCAATGCATTAAAATTAACTAATAAATAACCTTTGGTACAAACAAGTCATGGAGCATCCGGATTGCACAATGAAATATTTTCTTGCCTTGCAAAGAATGTAGGCACAAACTTCAAGAGCCTATTAGCTGTAAAAAGCAACAATTGACAAAGGTAATAAAGCAACACTCTACCAGAAAAGTGACTTGAAAATGTCTTCCAAGGGTGTGGCTGTCCGTGGTAAGAAGTCATCCTGGTAAGAGAATGTAGGTCAACAGAATTAAATTTGAAGTATGTCTGCAGACACATCCAAGTAGAAGACTTTCACTACATTCATCTCAACAAAAGACACTGTTTGATACAGACTTACTGTTCTCAATAATTTGGTAATGGTAACTTCAAAACCAAATATTTTATAAACAAAATACTGAGACTCTTAATATTACTGTGAAAGGGACCATATCATTCAATCATGCAGTCTTGTGTAATAAGGGCATCCAATATTACCTCAATACTCATTTAGGATGTAAATATATAAAGAATGCTATGTACTACACCCCTATACTACTTTTATCTCACTGTGCTGATGTGGCAGTACTCATAACCCTTGGATCAGCTTTTGTTGTTTAAAGAAAAAAAATCGAGGGTTAAAGGGCAATGCCACATCAGCACAGTGGAATGGTATAGTGCACACAATAACTCAATAACATATACACGTCCGATGAGTTTTACACACTAATTCAAGACATATTTTAGCTGTTTTATGTCACAGCATGTGTCAACCCATGTGATGAACTCAGTCTCTATTTCCTCAAATACAGATCCTTAATAATCTCCACAAATGAATTGCGGGCTTCATGCTCAAATGAGATGTCTGTCTTATGAGTGAGTATGACTCCCCTAAAAAGAAATGTCACCTTTATCATGGTGCATAAAATTCAATCCATAGGATCCCCACACTAGAAAGGGACAATCAAAAACTCCAGTCCCTTTCATTAGTAGTGGGGCATGCTCAGAATACGCCCCTTACCTGGCAGTTGGCTGATCTGTTACGGATGAAAGAGACCGTTAGTCAGGGTCATCTATGATTGGTTACACCTTAACTGTGCGAATTTCCCCATCAGTCTAGTAATGCTCATCATGCATGTCATTGGACCATATCAACTTCTGTTAAATTGAACATTATATGCTTGAATTGTAATGTGTTCATAGACTACATATTCTTTTGTTGTATTTGTGAATTATACTCCCATAAAATGTCCTTTTGATGGAAACCCACAATAATAAGAACCTAACTCCCCGATGAGCAAATATTAGACAGCAGACTTATGGAGTTCTTTCATTGTGGTTATTAACCTAAATTCATGTTTATTGATAAGTTAAATACTTTGAGTCTATTTTCATTCAAATTGATATTTATGATCAAAGGGAGCCAATCTTCTACAAAATTTAATACTTGTTCCTCTAATAAAAGTTCAAGTTCCCTTACAAAGAAGATGGACAAAAAAGAAAACTCATGCTAGAGCAGTATTTTGGCACTGGGGCCTCTTAATGAGAACAATATTATTGAAACATAGAAACGTGGAAAAAGTTCAGAACACTTCTGTGATAAACAAGAACTTTCAAGAAATCCTTCTTTTTTACTTTTTCAAATTAGACTACTAGTCCACTATCACCACCTTCACCAACAAACCCATGCAATGCACCAGGAAGATTGAAATGGTAGAACGCTTTAAAATTTTATATAGCACGAAACTCAGATAGAGCATAAAAGTGAACAAACAAATCTAAGATGCAAATTATTTGAAAAAGTCCTCTTTTTTAAACAAATACAGCAAACAAGAATACAAACTTGCCTGTAGCACAACAGAATTGATGACATCTGCATATCTGACTGCTACATTCAGTGACATACATCTGGCAGGCGCAATGGCATAGCACCTAATCCTCTTCCTTTCAATGTGTCCCAATTTATCCTGATTCTGAACCACCAACATCGTCAGCAATGCTGCAACACCTGATCCAAGGGAATGCCCTGTCAAAGTTAAAGTATAGTTTGGATACTTTTCCACCAAGTCCTTCAACACCTCACACTCTGCTTCCAAGACCCATTTAGCGGCATTCAATAGCCCATTGTGAACATAGCCACTATCAAACTTCCTCTTTCCCAGCTTATTATCCAAGAGAACAGCATAGTCACTCTCCTTTGCCAAGTTTAAACCCCTAATGGCAAGAACTATATCAGAGTGACTATGATCGAGATATAATATATAGGGAGGAGCCCGTCCTTGGGTATCTTCATAAGTTTTTTTCAGTTTTACCCAATCTGGGTTAATTCCATACCCACCTGGAGGTTCCCAAAGGGGGTGCCTTAGATCATCTTCATATACAGCAAGAATGTAGCGACAAAGGCGAGGGACAGGTTCAAATTCTTCAGCTGAGGCAATGCCCCAAGTCTCACTATCATGTCCTGCAGTGTGGAGACATCGTTTCCAAGCCCAGCGGGCGCATGCGAGACAATAAACACACTCAAGGAGAGGGAGGCCACATATAATTGACATTTAGGTCCACACTTTGAGCAGGCTAGGATAGATTAAAAGAATGAGTTTTGTAGGCAAGAGCAAAGTAGGGAAACGATATTCTTGTGAAAGGGATCAATCGGAAATCAACTTGGCACTAAATTAGCAGATTCTTCAATAGTATGAGTGCATATATGCGAAACTAAGATTCAAGTATAGAGGGGGATACTATGTGGGACTCAAATCAAGTAAACTAGAGTTGCAAAAAATGTTCATACGCAAAATCCAATGATGGGATTATTACTGTGACAACAAAGCTATTTGAGTATCAGAACTTGGAAAAATTTTATCAACACTAAGACACAGACTTTGACCAAGGGCACAAAAAAAATCCAACACTTTAACGGCGCATAAAATTACAACCTGAACCTTTAAAACTCCTATTAAACTCCTATTAAAAAAAAGGATCACGAGAGATCGCTATAACAACCGGAGCTTCGGTCTAAAAATTTTAGATGATTTTCAGAAAAACTAGCTCCGTTTAGACCTTTGTGGCTTGGATACTTGTTTCGAGTTTCAGGCCAGGGGCCGAGAGAGAGAGAGAGAGAGAGAGATGGAAATCAGAAAAGAATGTATTTTGATCCACAACAACAGAAAATCACCAAATGGGAACAACAGAAACAATACGGACAATTGAGCAAAGAGTACGAGGAGTTAAGACTCCAATAATCTCAGATGGACCAAGAGCAAAATTTGACAAAGAAAGGCAAGTTATGGAGACCGAGAAACTGTTACTTTGCACATCAACTGAATTGGAACTCTATGGTTAGGATTTTCATATGCACCGAAGAATCTTCAGAGCTATTGATGATCATAAATTATCCAACAAGTGAATATACCAGCATTGATCAAGAGTATGGAAACTCGAAAGCATCACAAGAAAAAATATATACACTTCCAGGAAAACACAGGAAAGTGAAAACTGTGAGCATCATGGACTTTCATTGCTGGAATATTATTTAAACATAGGTTTTAAGATCTTAGAGAGATGTGACTTACGGTGAAAAAGAGAAGGAGAGAGGAGGGTATACCTGCAAGTCAAACCCCATTCGGGGTTTTATCAATTCAGAGATGGACGTTGAAGAAAACGTTTTGATTCCAACACAAACCATTATATGCGAAGGATTCATGATTGGCTTTGATTGGTAATGGTGGAAGTAAATTTCTTCGAGTTAAAGAGGCAATTTTGTTTTCCGTAAAGCATGTGTGGATGTTCCAACCACCAATGCCACGTTACCCACGTGCTTCTCTGACTGTCTGACTGTCAAAAGACTCAAATTATTTGTCTGAAAAATTAACAGCCATTGGGAGATGAGTTGATATTAATAATTTCTCCGTAGTTATCTTAAAAAAAAAAATTCTGTTATTTATTATTATTCATAAATTTTAATTTATAAATCTTATCATTATTTATAAATTATTTTAATTCATTTTATCTTATCTCTCAATCTAAACGCCCTCCCTCGATCCAATTTTTTTTGTAAAGTTTATTTAAGAATCTTTTTTTCTTTTTCTATTATATTAAAATAATATTTTTTATTATTTTTTCTATTCAATTATTTATACATTTTTAACTACTTTTTTTTTCTTTGGAGGAAGAGGAGAAAGAAAATTTTTAATTTATTTTTTTCACATTTTCATAACTATTTAATTATTTTTTGTACCCATTAATTTAATTAGCTTTGTACCCATTAAACTATTTATCTCTCATATTTTTAAAATCAGTACTTTCATAACAATAATATTTATAAAACATCATATTTTAATGGTGACATTCTTTTTCAAATTTTAATTATAAAATGGGCATGAGAGAAAATGTAGATGGTTGGAAGAAGAATTTATTTTATATGTTAGAATAAAATATTTATAAAAAATATTTAAGGATGAGCAGTATCTCCCCATATTTAAGGAGCTACTGTTTAAATTCTAAACGCTTTTCCTAAAATATGCAACCAGATGGAGAGGGGGTTTTTTCAAAAAGTTAAGATTTTTTATTAGGATTTAGAGAATTTGATGGTATAGGAATCCGGATGCAGATGCTCTGAAAACTTAATTCTTTGTCTATTTTATTATTATTCCTAAATTATTTATTATTATTATTCTTATTATTATTTACAGATTGTTTGAGATACTTTTAAGTTTGGTTTGGATAGTGAAATGAGATGAAATGAGATGTGAATAGTAGTGAAATGATTTATGAATAATAATAAAATTGTTAGAATTAAATTTTTATGAGATTTTGAAAAAGAGAAAAAAAAATTGAATAAAAATATTATAAAATTAAAATATTATTAAAATATAATATAATGTGTAAATAGTATTAAATAATTTATAAATAATAATAAAATAATCTAACAATATCTAATAGTTATGTTCAAGGCCAAAGGAACTAAGATATTTTATAATTTTTTTTTTATCTTCGTCTTTACTGACAATCTAGAAAAATATAAATATAATGAATGGTTAACTGTTTAATGTCAGAATTCACGTTATCTATCAAAGGGAAATGTTGATGCTCCCGTTGGGCTCCCGATGGATTTTCTTTTGCACTTAATGTTTAAAAAAATATTTTTTTAATAGTGTTGTAATTTTTATTTTTAAAAAATATTAAAAAGTATTAAAAAAATATATATAAAATAAAATAAAATAAAATAAAATACACTATCGGAAGCCTCCAACAGTGGTCGTAGAGCCACCCTCTATCAAATATTCAACATTGTATAGTTTATTTCTAAAAAAGACATTTAGATTAGCCACGTAGTAAACTAGGGTTTTGCAACAAGCCCTAATGGCCCATCTGTCGAATTTGTTTGACACAGAATGATCGTTCGACTCATTGGCTCACTTATATATTAATCAGCTCCTCTTTGGAATGGTTTGGTTGATATTGGGCGTTTAACAGCCCCCACTCAAAGGTCGCCACATTAGCAATTCTACACAAATGAACATAATACTATCACACCCAATAATTCCAAGGTTTCATTATCATCTTTGTTCATTCCAGAGTCCAACAATCATTTGTTATTTGTCAAACCAGTTTCGTTGTAGGTGCCAAACCAGTTCCATTGCCCACCAAGTTCTATCTATAACGCTCTGATCCCGAATGGGTCGTAGAGTTACTTCTTATCACTTAAAATTATATCGCATCATAGAGATATAAACTCCAAATTCTCAATTTCACATAAATCTCATTGTTTTAAACCAACTATTCTAAAATGATTAACTAAAACACCACAAAGTTTTAATATAAATGTCAACCTCTCAACATACCACATCATCAGATTACGACAAATTTAACGAATAACATTCTCCAATAACCATAACATCCTTTTGTACTTAATCCACCATATTTAAATAATCTCTCTCATGCTCCCTAATCTTAAGTCTTAACTGAAACATTCAAATCATCTGAAAAATATTGTGGAGATAAGGGGTGAGTTATCAACAACTCAATAAGTAGAGAACATATACTAGTATATAAACATGAACATTTACAGAATTCAAGATACAGAATAAAACATTTACTTTCAAAATACAAAATCAAAACATGTCATCAAAATATCAGAGCAAAACTTTCAGAAATATCCTTGTTCAAAAGTCTTTTGGCATATCATAATCTGAGACATCATCTTCATATCATATCATAGCATCACATTAGAACAGAGGCCATATTTAACCCCCGTAGTAGGGTTGTATACCATCATTATACCCGTGGCAGGGTCGTATACCACTATTATACCCTTGGCAGAGCTTTAAAGGAACAGAACAGAAACAAAATCAGATACCGAATTAGAAAGTCATGTCAAAGGAAACAGATTCAGAATATTTTCACATTACATGCACAAATTTTCAAATTTTATATTCGCTTTTTTTGTACAGTTCAAAAAAAGAATTTCAAAAGTTTCCTTATGTCTATACCAGACATGACAAAAATATTTTTATCTTTCATACAGATTTCATAAGTAATACAAAACAAATAACTGAGATTGTTTCAAATATCTTTTCATAACAAAACATGCATATTTTCAAAATCAATCTCATTTCATTTCTTTTATGCAAAGTCTAACATAGGAACCCCGCTTACTTGAACTTTTCAATTTCTCTGGATTTTCTCACAATAGTGCCAAGAGAATATCAATTATCACCTATAAAATAGTCACCTAACTTCTATAAATTTTCAATTAAACACGTATTTTGATATTTAAACCTGAAATACTAAAATAACCTATTTTTTCTAAAACAATCTAAAATTTTCGTAACCCTTAAGTATCATCACTTCTTAAATTAATCGATATCCAATTAATTTCTCTAACTAATTCTAAATTATTTTTGTAACATAAAGTGCATGACTATCGTATTTACTCAATTAAAACTAAGCCCCCGTAGAACACATCTCCAACATAATATTTGCTTAACATAATCACCATTCAACACAAGTCTATTTAAAAATTACTCCCAACCTAACACAATATTATAATGGTGTTTTGTAACAATTAAAATCAGACCCAACATCCAACGAAGACCCATGTGAATCAAATAACCCCAATTTGTCATGACTTACAAATAAAAAGGGTAGAGATGTAATTAATATTAAAAAGACTAATATTTCATTGGAAGTTACACGTAGTCTTAAGGGCATTTAAGTCATAATATATAATATGTGGGTAGAGATCAAAAGCTAGGAACTACAAGCTTCAGATGAACTACCAAAGAGGGACCATGTGATAACTTACCAAGAGTAGACAAAAACCATGCGACAGGATGGTGCAATGGCAGACATGGTGGCCGTGTCTTACGGCTAGGCTATGGCGAACGGGCAACAAGTGTTTAGGCAGCTTGTCGAGAAGTCGCTTAATATAAGAGCTGCTCTATTTTTGTTGTGTAAAAAAACAGAGCTTGCCGTGTGGGTTGGAAACGTGGAAGAAGACTTGGTTGTAATGGTGCACTGGTGGATCACGCGCAGTGCCTGTGGGTAGAAGAAAGGAAGTGATGATAATGACCTTGTCGTGGTTGAGCGTGGGTTTTTGGTGGTGCAGGTTGGTTGTTGGCGTTGGTCTGTGCTGCTTGCAACGACTTCGACAAAAATTTCTTGACATTTCGGTTCCGTGGGGGGAAGAGTAGTCGTGCTTTGGTGTAGCGACGCTACAGGATGTGACAGAGGTTGTGGGCTGTGGGGAGGTGGTTCAAGTGGTTGGCTTACGATTTCTGCAAGGGTGGTGGTGGTTCTCGATGCCACAAAGGCTGAGTTTACTAGGCTGTTGAGGATACTCCAGAATCCTCTCCTGATATTCATCCATCCTATCCATGTTTGTAGTATTTTACCCATAGAGATGTATTATTCATTGTATGATTTATTTCCTTTTGTGCTTTATTTCCATTCTCATGTATAGCCATATGTGTATGTACTCCTCTATAAATAAAAATATATCTCCACCTCTCAAAGTGTGGTGGTTTACAAAACATTCTCATGGTATCAGAAGTTTCTTTGAATTAACATCTTTTTTTTTTTTTGGTCTATTCTTTCCCCTCCTTCCATGGCTACCGAGCCTCTCTCTTTCAATACCATGGTTCACATGGTTACCATTAAACTTTCAGCCACAAATTACTTGCTTTGGAAGAGCCAGCTTATCCCTCTCCTTGACAGTCAAAACTGTCTTGGTTTTGTCGATGGCTCCCTTCCAAGCCTATTGCCACCATTGAAGGTTCTTCACTTGCAAACCCTAACCTTTTGGAATGGAAAGCTAAAGACCAATGCATCCTGAGCCTCATCCTCTCTTCTCTCTCTGAAGAAGCCATGGTTGCCGCAGTTGGCCTCATCACCTCCTGTGACGTTTGGCTTGCCCTTGTGTGTGTTTTTAGTCATGAATCGGAGACTCGTGAGATCCATCTCAAAGACAAGTTGCAGTTGATGAAGAAAGGGCCTTGGTCTGTTGCTGAGTTTTCCTGAGATCTCAAATCCCTCTGTGATCAGTTGGTGGCCATTGGACGTCCGGTGGATGAAGTTGATAAATCCCACTGGTTTCTCCGTGGCCTTGGCACTGACTTTGCTGGGCAGCTGGCGCTCTCCTCGCTGCATCCCTTCCATGATCTGGTTCCGCTGGCTGAGAGTTATGATATTTTTAAAAATCTTTGGAATCTAACTCATTATCTTCTGCAGCTTTTACAACCACCCGCTCCTCATCCAGATGCAGAAATCAATCTCGTAACCGTCGCTCCCGCGGTGGTTCTCATGGAAACTCAGGCAACTCTTCTTTTGGCAACGCCAGTAGCCAATCTCATGGCTCTGGTCGCAACCGGCACCCTTACAATCCGAGATGCTAGATCTATAAAATCGAGGGTCATACGGCTGATAAGTGTAGGAACCGTTATGATCGCTCGGATCCGTCAACGAAACTAGCTAAGGCTTTTCAGAGTTCATGTTCTTTGTCCGATGGTTCCTTTTCCGATTGGTACCTGCCTCTGCTCACATGACACCAAATTCGACATCCCTGAACTCCTCTGAGCAATATGTTGGTAAGGACAGTGTTGTTGTGGGCAACGGGGCCTATTTACCCATCACCCGCGTTGGCACCTCTTATTATTTTCCTGATTTGCCTTTGCTTGATGTTTTAGTTGTTCCTCATCTTACCAAAAATCTCTTATCCATTAGCAAGTTAACTTATGATTTTCCTTTACAAGTTACCTTCACTGATTCTTCCTTTGTTGTTCAGAACCGCACCACAAGAAAGGTGGTAGCAACTGGAAAACGTGATAATGGTCTCTACATATTGGAGCATGGCCATGCTGCTTTTATTTTTGTCCTCAATAAATCTGCTCTTAAGGCTTCGTATGATTTATGGCATGCCCATCTTGGGCATGTCAGTTATTTCCTCATTGAATAAAAAAGGTTACATCCATATTGCCTAATCCTTTTCTATGTTCTATGTGTCAACTTGCCAAGAGCCACAAGCTCCCATTTTCCACAAATGATACTCGATCTAATGTTATTTTGGGCCTTGTCCACTGTGACATCTGGGGCCCCACCCCGGTAAAATCAATAATGGGTTTTTCATATTATGTTATCTTTATTGATGACCATTCTCGTTTTACTTGGGTTTATCCTATGAAATTGAAATCTGATTTTTATAAAAAAAATTTCAATTTCAGAAATTCGTGGAAAATCAATTCTCTTGAAAAATCAAAATTTTTCAGAGTGACGGCGGTGCTGAATTTTGTAGTCTACGTTTTCAATCTCATCTTCGCTCTACCGGGATTCATCACCAAATGTCCTGCCCCTATACACCGTCTCAAAATGGTCATGCTAAACATAAGCACCGTCATGTGACTGAGATGGGTCTTGCTCTCTTATTTCATTCACGTGCTCCCACTTCTTATTAGGTTGACGCTTTCAATATTACGGCATACATCATTAACCGGTTGTCTGCATCACTTCTTGGAAGCATTTCTCCATTTGAACTCTTGCATGGTAAGGCCCCTCAATACATAAATTTTCATCCCTTTGGTTTTCGAGTTTTCCTTGCTTACATGACTATGCTTCCTATAAATTTTCCCACCGTAGCATTCCTTGTATTTTTTTAGAGTATAGTCCTTCCTATAAAGGTTTTCGTTACTTAGATCCGACCACCACAAAAATTTATGTTACTCACCATGCACACTTTGATGAAACCCATTTTCCCCTTATTCCTAACTCTCTCGTCCACTCCATAACTTTCCTAGATTATTCCTCCTTTAGTGAGCCCAGCCGAGCCCAAACTCTATCTCTGCCTGCTACCCCACTGCCATACCACACTCTGTCTGACCCTGTTGCTCAACCCGGGCCCACTCATTGTCGTCTCTATGCTGATCATTTTGTTGAGCCCATGCAGGTTCCCAGGTTGTGTCCACTCCTGCTCGTGAGTCTCCAGCCTAGCGGGATCTTGTTGTTCTGCCTAGCTAGACTGCGAGACAAGTGCATCAAGCCTCTACTAATCTAGCACCAGTTGCCCCTCTTTCCTCTGATCAGATGGTCACCCGTGCCAAAGCAGGTGTTTTCCAGCCACGCCATCATGCCTATCTTAGCCAGCATGTCTATGGTCTCCTTCATGCCTTGCTCTCCTCCTTAGTGCCTCATGGTTTGAAATCTGTTGCCAAGAATCTTGTCTGGCTTGCGCTATGGATGATGAGATTAAAGCTCTCCATGACAATCACACTTGGGATCTAGTGCCACGTCCCTCCAACACGAATATTGTGGGTTCTAAGTGGGTTTTTCGAACCAAATATCTCTTTGATGGATATGTTGATCGTCTCAAGGCTTGTCTTGTAACCAATGGTTATAATTAGCTCCCTGGCCTTGACTATACCGATACTTTTAGTCCGGTGGTCAAGGCGTCCACCGTTCATGTTGTTCTCTCTCTTGCCGTTAGTCATGGTTGGCCTCTCCGCCAACTTGATATCAAAAATGCTTTTCTTAATAGTTTTTTGCAGGAAAATGTTTATACGGAGCAGCCCCTTGGTTATGTTGATCCTTGCTTTCCTGGCCATGTTTACAAGCTCAAGAAAGGTCTCTATGGTTTAAAACAGGCCCCTCGTGCCTAGTTCCAATGCTTCAACTCATTTTCAGTTAAGCTTGGGTTTTCTTGCAACCGTGCTGACGCCTTTCAGTTTGTTCTTCAGCGACAACATCATCTCATTTATCTTCTTCTCTATGTGGATGATATTATTGTTACTGACAGTGACCACTCTCTTCTTGGTGTCTTTATTCTCCAGCTTCATGCCGAGTTTGCCACCAAAGACTTAGGCTCTCTCAGCTACTTTCTGGGTTTTGAGGTCACCTCTACTTCAAACAGCCTCTTCCTTAGTCAAACCAAGTTTGCACGTGACATTCTTATTTGGGCTCAGCTGTTGGATTGCAAACCTGTCACCACTCCAATGGTTGTTGGACAACGTCTCTCCTCTAAGGTCCTCCTTTCTCTGACATTACTCTTTATCACTCTCTTGTTGATGCATTGCAATATCTTACTATCAACAGGCCTGATCTTGCTCACTCCGTCAACTTCGTCAGTATGTTTTTGCATGCTCCCACTGAGGATCATTTTCAGGCTGTCAAGCGCATTCTTCGTTATGTCAAGGGCACTCTCCACTTTGGTCTCACATTTACAGGCTTTGCTTCTGCCACTATTACTGCTTATTCCGATGCTGATTGGGCTGGTTGCCCGGATACTTGCCACTCTACGTCAGGTTATTCCATCTACCTTGGTGATAATCTTGTCTCTTGGAGTGCAAAGAAACATCCTACTGTCTCTTGGTCCAGCTGTGAATCTGAGTATCATGCCCTTGCCGCCACTACTGCTGAGGTTCTTTGGTTGTAGCATCTCCTTCGTGATCTGCGTGCCACCACCCCTACTCCACCTCTTCTACTTTGCGATAACAAGAGTGCCATATTCCTCAGCTCTAATCCGGTCTCTCACAAGCGCTCGAAGTACATTGATTTGGATTATCATTTCCTTCATGAACTCATGGTTACCGACACTATATGCACTCAGCATGTTCCCTCTTCCTTGCAAATTCCTTATGTTTTCACCAAGAGTGTCTCCCGGTCACTCTTTGTTCTTTTTCGTTCCAAGCTTCGCGTATGCTCAAATCCCACGCTTAGCTTGCAAGGGGGTGTTGAGGATACTCCAGAATCCTCTCCTGATATTCAACCATCCTCTCCATGTTTGTAGTATTTGACCCATGATTGTAGAGATGTATTATTCATTGTATGATTTATTTCCTTTTGTGTTTTATTTCCTTTCTCATGTATAGCCAAACGTGTATGCACTCCTCTGTAAATAAAAATATATCTCCACCTCTCAAAGTGTGGTGGTTTACAAAACATTCTCATAGGCAGCACTGGATAGCTTGCTCTTAGCCTTTTTCCTGGATGTGGAGACGTGGGGAAGGGATGGGCGGACTGAGGGTGGTGGTTGGCGACACACATGGAGGGGTTGACGTTCCTTGTAGTTACTCTAGACTAGCGGCTTCCATTGTGTAGGAGAGAGCTCGGAACCATTACGCACAATGCATGGATATATATATATATATATCTCTCTATATATATATATATGAGTGTGTGTGTGCAGTAGCAACTTGCAGTTTGGGTTGGCTTGGTCAGTGGAGGAGGGAGTGCGACGTGGGGCTTCTCTAGCTAACACCAGTTCTAGTACATGAGAGAGGACCATGATTCATGGTGGTTGACACTTGAACTTGGGGATGGCAGGAGGTTTTGCGTTGGTCGGGGCAGTGGGAAAAAAAACCGTTGTGCGTGAAGTGAAGTGAACGTGTATGTTTATTTATATATACACAGTAGTAAACACTACCCTCCCGAACCATTCGCTCAACTCCTAAATTCTATCATTCAATTCTAGCTAGCTAGCTTGTTTGTTTATTAATGTAATGAATGATCGATATATTTGCTTGTTTGTATATTCTTTGCAATAATATGGAAAGTAGTAGAAGAAACCCATATCTAGTTTACAGTCTATGAGGGTAGAAGATAAAGTGATCTCAGGACGAATATCATTATGTTATTGTGGCATTCCCTCCAAATTACGGACATCGGGCAACCCAAAAAGATTTTATCGTTTTTTGAATTGTCAATATTATAAGGTTAAAAAATATTGTGGATTTTTTGAATAGGTTTTGCAAGAATAGAACACGCAAAATTCCAATCAATGAAGAAGAAATACAAAAAGACCTTGATTGCATCTGGGGTTTTATTTATTGTGTTATTAGTTAGTCTAAGATTTTTTAAAGTCAATGATATTGTAAATTGTTTAATGCTACATTAAAAAGTGTTTGGCTTATCAGGAGAAGTTATATTTATTTTCCGAATCAGCCTATGTGGGCTGTTGCAGTTGTAGCATCTTTTTGTAAAAGACTATTTTACATTCCAATTAATGGATTGTGTCTATAGCCAAGGATTACTGAATCAAGTATACATTACAAGTGTGTGTGTGTGTGTGTGTGTGTGTGTGTGTGTGTTTCCCCTTCAAACGATATTCCAATCCCTTTCAAGCTTGCTTTTGAGTCGAGCAAGTTGATTTTTAGGTAAAACCATGGTCATTGTCACTCCATCTGCAACTACACCAACATGACCACCTTCCCTTTGGCATTTGTTGGTCCTAGAAGCACCAAAACAACACCTTCATCTCCAACCCCAATTGATGGTATAATTGGCAAAGATAGGCCAATGTCCCTTCAACTCCAATCCATTTGTTGGTCCCCTTTGTCATCCCATGCAACGTCTCTCTTCCTCAACCTCCTTGCTACCGATTGTTGTTCGCCTCCCCATCCGGCAGCCCCTCCGGTCGTCGTCTCCGATAAGGCTCGTGCACACCCACACACACACTCTCTCTCTCTCTCTCTCTCTCTCTCTCTCTCTCCCTCTTGCAACGAGGTGCTATGTGCCGATTCATCTTCTTACTAGCATACACTCATATTGCTTCATTGTTTTCAGATTCCATAGCCTTTTAAATCCATCTGATGCCGTGCTTTACTCTGTGATTCAACTCGATGTTGATGCTTTGCTTTACTCGATTTTCTTGGGTTTGATTTACACCTTGTCTTGGCTTGTGATTTAGTCAAATTTTCTTGTTTTGCAAGTCGGACCTATAGCACCAAGTCGAACTTCTCTATTCTACAAAATTGGGGCTCTGATTTACATTGTTGGTCTCTAATGATCTGTTTAGGGTTTGCCATTTGGGTATGTGATTTTGCATAGGTAGAAAGTGATTTTGCAGGCTATGATTTTGCATTTATATTTGTGATTCTGCTGCTCTAGGGTTTTAATTTGATTTCACTATATTTGCATTCATTATCTTTGTTTGCATTATTTTTCATGCTTTCATTTTCATTTGAAATATTTCGGGACATCATTACTTTGGTAGTTGGAGATACCATGTTCTGAGTTGGATCCTTGTTAGTACTAGCGATCATGTATAAAAAAAATTTGAGCCACTACAATTTTTATTGTTTCCTTGAGTTGGAGATGCAAATTTTGAGCCACTGCAATTTTTATGTAGGTCCCTCACTTTCTTTCAATCTTCTATTTTGTTTCTTTCATTTTTTTACTTTGTCTATAAGCACAAATAATTTATTGAGATTCTGTAGGGGAAAGTGCTTGTAATTTATCGTATTTGAATAATGTTTTTTTTTCATTCTTGATTGTATTATTTTTAGTCATACCAACAGAAAGACGTGGGCATATTTTAAATGTCATCATTGGTGAATCATGCTACTTAATCTATCTAGACATATTGACTTATGTGGCTAAAGATGAATAAAAGTATTTTATCATCCAGGATTACCTATACTTTCTAGCCAATGGTACTTTTCCTTTTCTGAACTGCTATTGTGAATGATTCCAGTTCTATAAGCCATCAAAGTATGAAAGATTTAGTGCCTATTTAGTTTGTATTTAGTGTTACCAGTGGGATAGACAGTATTCATTCAACAACACCATCCACCCAAATGCATGCAATTCCATGGAGCTAAGTCTTGTTGGATTATTAAGTCTTAACTTTGGGCAGCATGTGGTCTTGCAAAGCTGTCTCTAATTAATCTATTTGCCTCTCGTTTATGAGACTGTATTGGATTTTTCACTGTTTTAATCCATATATTGCTTATCTCATTTCTATTTTGACAAAGCCTTGTGATATTTGCATGTTGATCTCCTGCTGTTAGGATTTTGGAAATTGAAGAAACTTGGCAGACATGTTGTGAATTACCAATGTGGATGAATTATTTTATTTTTTCCTCTAGAACATTTTGTTTTAATCCATATATTGCTCACTCATTTATGTTTTTATGGTCTATTCATTTGCATACTACTCAATATTGTTTGGATTTTGTAAATTATATTTTTGCGTGTTATGTTGTGATTTAGTAATGTCGCTTAGTTTGTTTTGTTGGATTAGAGCATTCTTGTCGTTGGACCTTCCTTCTCTAACCCCCTCGGTTGTGATGATGACAAACCTCGAGGAGATACAAGAAATTTGGCATATACCTCCACGGCATGGTAACCTGAACAACTAATAAGTAATGACAACTGGTTGTTGTAGCCATTCGAGGGTGCCAAATTTCATATATGTTACCATTCGGTTCCTAAGTCGGCTAGCAAAATCATGTCGCTATTGTTCTTAAGTGTCTAACATGTCTACCAACTATTATGTGCCTACAATTATACGAGATGGATTCCCAAGACCATGGACATATGTACTTCACCAACCTCCTCAGTCAGGACCCTAAAATTGACCACACTTATGGTGGTCAAAGTTAACAATCGCTTGTGACTTTTAATGACTCTCCACCCCCACTCCAAGTAGAGCCTCTCTCCTTAAGAAAATTAGCCAGGGTGCAAATTTCACCCTCGAAGAAGATAAGTTACTTGTCTCAGCATGGCTAAATAGTAGCATTGATGCCATCTAGGGAATGGACCAAAAACACACCCAACTTTGAGAAAAAATTAGTCAATACTTCAATGAGTATAAAGAAAGTAAAACTGAGCAGAGTGCTAGGTCCTTAATACATCGGTGGTCGGCCATTCAAAAGGCGACCAACAAATTTTGTGCTAAACTGGCCCAAGACAATGGGTTGAATCAAAATGGCATGATCGAGCAGGACAGGGTATAACCATCCACTTTTATATGCTTTTGGCATTTGCTTTTTTATAAGCTATGTTTCCTTTATATGCTTGGTCATTAATTTTTCCATTTTATACTTTAATTGCAAGTTTGACAAAGCGAAGGTCATGTACCAATCGTTGGAGAAAACATTCTTTCAATTTGAGCATTGTTGGCACCTGTTGAAGGACCAACTCAAATGGATTCAGAGTTGCACAAAGGATGGTCCAAAGTGAAGGTAGACGATGTCCCCAACCCCGACTCGTACCTCAGCTGCTGTTGTAGATTCAGTTTGTGATATCGAGTCCAAGAATGTTCTAGACAATGATGTCATTGAATTTGAGAGGTCAATGGGAAGGAAAGCTGAGAAAGCAAAACGTAAAGCCCAAGGCAAGCCAACAGAGGAGATTGTTGGGCTGAGCAAGCCGAAGTATACTCTTCTGGAGGAGTCACACGCTTAGGAGAAAGTTTTTTCGGCTCAAGGCCAGGAAGCTGTAATACGATCGAGAAAGAGAGGGAAATAAAATCTGACAAGAGACTGAGGTTGGAAGTCGATAAACTGGAATTCGCCCGAAGGGAAGCAGATGAAAGAGCGATTGGAGAGAAATGAGTGAATCATGTTGATCTATGTGAGTACCTTGCCTGGACTACAACGGATATATTTCCAGCAACATCAAAGGAAAATCGTGGCGAGACGCAATGTTGAACAAAACTGATTTTGTTTCTTTATGTAATTTGTTTGTTATTGAGGCAAAGTAGAATTTGTTTAATCAGTGAGTTTGAGATTAAGGTTGGCTGTTATTATTAAATACTTATATGTATGTATGTTATACTTTGTACCTTTGGTGGTATTTATTCTAGAAGCTTAAAGATGTTGACAATGAATTTGTGCATGGATAGAATCTATTGATAAGTTCAACATTACAAATGCTTAAACTATCATAGATAATGAACATATTACAGAAATAATTTGCATGTTCTTGAAGAAAACATGTTTAAGGGAATAGAAATTGAAGAAACGAGAATATATAGTCACTACTAATCAGAAGATAAAATATAATGGATTGCTGCTAGTCTATTGTTGGGAATAAAATTGCCATTGAAGTTCAATTAAATCTGCTTGGAGCTAATGATGTGTTAAGCTGTCTCTAATTTCATGATAACACTGAATGAAGTCCATATGTTCGGTTGTAGGATTGCACGATAGTTCTGGAATATCATCATCAATTTGATCATACTTGATGTTCGAACTTTGATTATCATCGTCTTCGATGATCATGTTATGTAGAATAACATATGCTTTCATTATATTTATTAGCTCCTTCATCTTGAACATTCATGAAGGTCCACAAACGATTTCAAGTCGTTGTTCAAGGACCTCAAATGCACGCTCTACATCCTCTTTTGCTTATTCTTGTGCTGCTGCAAAATTTTACTTCTTATTCTCTTATGGAGATAGAATCGTTTTCACAAATATTGTCTACTTTGGATAAATACCATTGGCAAGGTAGTACCTCATAGTTTAGTCATTATCATTAATTGAGTAATTTACTAGAGGAGCATGCTCTTGGGTAAGTTTCGTGAAAATAAAATATCTCTCTAGCACATTGATATCATTATGTGAACTAGACATATAAAAAAATGCATATCATATCTAAAGATCATATGAAGCAACCACTTTTAAAATAATAGTTGGTTCAAGATTGTGGCCGGAGTACATACATTTCTAGGCAGCGGGAATATTTTTCCACTTCCAATGCATGCAATCAATGTTTTCAAGCATCCCTGGTAATCCACATTGTTCACCAACAGCGAGCAATCGAGCGATATCATTGGCAATTGAAGACCGCAAATATTCATTAGAAAAAATATTTACAATTTTATTCACAAATTTTTGTAGGCTCTCCATTGTGGTGTTTTCTCTAATCTGTATGTATTCATCCATAAAATTACCATTGACTCTATACGTGAGCATTCTAAGTGCAACAGTTATCTTTTGCATAAAAGATAGGCCGAGTCTTTCAACATTATCTCCTTTTTGGATGAAGTATGGCTCGTAAGCCACTACATCATATTGAATACGAGTAAATAGTAGACGACTCATACAAAATCTTATTCGAAATATATTCGAGGGATATACTGGTGCTTCTGCAAAATAGTAGCGAAATAGCCGTTTGTGCCCTTGAATATGATCATGCCGAATATACTTACGACGTTGGCGATTGCCATGATGCCTCGATGTTGATCCGTCATCTTCATTAAGAACAACATCCAACTCATCTTCAGAGGATAAGTTAAGCGGTAATTTGTAAAAGAACGAACGAGCGATTTAATGAAGGAAGTGGAAGATGAGGTTGAAATGACAAATTTCTCTTTAAGATGAAATCAGACTTGGGTTCTTGAAAATGTGAATGGGACTAAAAGACCTATTTATACAGAAAAAAAGTTACCGTTATATATAGGACAAATAATGTTACTGTTGGAGGGTAGACAAAAAATGTTACCATTGGAGAAATGACTAAAAAGGTTACCGTTGGAGAAAGAACAAAAAATGTTACCATTTGAGAAATGACAAAAAAAAATATTACCGTTGGAGAAAAGATTAAAAATATTATCGTCGTCATGCGGAAAATATGTGTTACCATTGGAGGAAGGGAAAAAAATATTACCATTATATAAAAAGACAAAATGTTATCGTTAGACGAATGCAAATCAAATATTACCGTTATATATGCGGACTAAACCATATTAAAAAAAATACCATCCCGTTGGAAAATGCACATATTCAAAAAAAATTATTATTTGTAATACCGTAATAGTTTGAAAACTATTATTGTACCTGGGAAAAGAAATCGTATAAGTGTTTACAAAATTAGTAAAATGTGATATTTGAAAATAAGAAGAAAAAGACAAAAGAGTTAGTAGTTAAAAATGGAAATTGAAGTGAGAGAAAAAACTAATAAAGAAATAATAGAAAAATATTATTTTAATATAATAGAGAAAAGATAGGGAATGAGATGTATGAGATTTTTTAAAGATAAGTAAAATTTAGGAAAACATTATAAGAAGTGTGATTTCTAGCCAAATTTTAAGGAATATTATGGAAAAACGGATGTGAATGCTCTAAACAAATCCAAACTTGAAATGAGTAAAACCATTCCAAACACAAACTATTCAGCCAGCAAAAAATAGTTTAAAACCAGATCATTAGCAAATCCAGCCAAAAATATCAAGTTTAAAACCAAGGAACAATATAATACACCATAGTGATAAACTAAATGTTCCAATTTTTCTGGCTACAAAACCGAGTGTTCTATTTTCCCATAGTGATAAATTGAATGTTCCAAAAATATTTAATGAGAGTCAAGTTCCAATTAATGATCTTGTGACATATGAAAATTCCACGATACTCCGAAATCTTCATTTTGTGACATGGTCAGGTCTTGCATATTCTTGCAAACGAAAAAAAAAAACATTTGTGAGATTAAAAAAGCCAACTAAATAAAAAGTCTAACCATTGAATTTCATGAAATAAGCATAGTATTCATACATGTTAAATGTAGTTAACAGTGGCCGAGTCTAGAGATAATATAGTTGAGCTTGGTTCCCCCATATTCCTAAAGAAAAAAAAAAAAAATTCTTTCATCAAGTTAAAAGCTCATACAAGGAACATTCTTACATAATTATAAAACATAATGATATCATTGCAAGTACCTATTTGGTGGACATTTGCTTTTTACATGTCCTTCTTTACAAATGTTACCTCGCTGCTTCTTCATTGGTACATTTTTCTTCAGGTTCTTTTGTCGTAATGATTTCGGCCTTCCTTTAGACACAATATGTGGAGGATATTGCAATGAAAATTTTGAGAGTAATTGGCACTGGACTGTATCTGCCTTGCCTTGCCTTGATCAAGGTTTAAAAAAAAAAAAAATCTTATCACTTATTTCAGACGAACAAAACCTATTCAGATTTACATAAGCTTTATCACTTGGTTCAATCAAGCAAAAAACCTTATCACTCAATACAAACCTTATCGCTTGGTTCAATTAAGCAAAAAAAAAAAAAAAATCAGCTCGTTCATTAACACTGCAGTTCACACCGTGGGATATATGTACATTCCATTAAATATTATTCACAGTCAAGGTGACTCAGGTTGAGCCACATTGTAGACAAAAATCATGATAGATATGAACCTCCTCTAACTAAGTAATATTCCTATTAATATTCAAATGTAAAGACCTGAAGACATTTTGATAGAAAACTATGACTCCTTATTCAAACTAGAAGCAATGAGAAATATTTTCCAAAAGTTTTTCGATCATTCCACAAATGTTTGTCAGGTTGAAGAAGGAAAGTTGAACTACACTAAACTTTTCATCATTAATCCAGCAAAGTAGGTTTTCGCAAGTTAACAACAGAAGACTTACCTCCAAGGAGAAGACTAACTCTAGAAATATGTCCACAATGGCCAGATAGGTACCTCGTAGGATTGCAATCAAAACTGCAATAAATTTCAACTGAGTTACATGCCAATAGGTCATTAATTACATATGTATATAATTTTACAAGCCAAAAATCCACATCAAATACTTTTTTATGAAAAAGCAAAAAGCAAAAGAGCAAAACAATAATTTGGAGTTTCTTGGGCAAACATGGGCCTTTATCAAACTAATATAAGGGGAGGCGCCACTACCAGCATTTTCTCAACAAAAATCGAACTCAAACAACATGTCAAACTCAAACAGCCTTTATCAAACTCAAACTAATATAAGGGGAGGCGCCACATCAAACTCAAACAGAAATCGATTCCACATTTTCTCAGCAGCCAAACAAAAATCCCTCCCACATTTTCTCAGGAACCAAACAAAAATTAAAAGGCAACAAAATCAGAGTAAAAAAGGCTGAGTATTAACCTCAAAGAGAGCTAAATGGTCACGGTTGAAGACAGAAGTGTAGCTCTCGGCGATGGCCATAGATCTATCAGCGTCCACAGATCTCTCGATGATGTCCTCCTTGAGGTTGAGGAGGGGCAACAATCGAAGGAGAGGGAAGGGGTTTTGAATGAGAGATTATTTGCTTGGAGAGAGAGAGAGAGAGAGAGAGAGAGAGAGAAGAGGGAATGATCATAGAAACAAAAAAAAAAATAAATAAAGTAATCACCTACATGCGGGTGTAAACTCTATTTTGCTACAATTCCTATATGGCAGCTTCCCATTTGCAGGTGTAAAAGAAGCTTATACACACGATTGGCTGGGAGTTTCGCTCTAAATTATAAATCATAAATCCCTAGAATCTGTAAACTTGATTCTCTTGAAAACTATCTCCAATCACTACTTTGATAATATTTCAAGCCGCCCAAAAATACGTTTAGAATAATCACAAAATCCATTAAATGACAGCTAAAAATTTATTAACATTTGGTCAAACCAAATTTAACGCTACCTCGAATTAGGTGGGGTGGTCTCGTCATGGTAGGTCGAGATAGATCCAGCCACCCTAGCGCGAGGTAGCTGCGAACCACCCCACACCTGAGTTGACCACCCTGAAGAAGGGTGTTCATGGATCAAAAAATTTTATATGCAGTCATTTTGGTAGACGAACTCTGGGACGAATCACATTGGCATGCCAGCTAAAAAATGAAATGGTGCGTTCTAATATGGGCGAAAGATAAAAGAGCGCCAAATGAAACGGTGCGTGGAACACTTGAGTGATGCAATGCATTTTGATCTCCTGATCCAACTTTTGCACAAAAAACTAGCAAGTCCATCAGCCGACACCACCTATGTCTAAGAGCTAGGAAACTTGGTGACCACCTTGGTCCCCTCAGAAACAGCGTGCTTGGAGAGTTCACCGGGTAGCACGAGGTGCATCGCGATCTGGATCTCCCAAGAGGTGATGGTGGGCTTCTTGTTGTACCTCACGAGCCGAGAAGCCTCCTGAGCGAGCTTCTCGAAGATTTCATTAATGAAGTTGTTCAGATCCACCATGGCCTTGCTAGAGATCTCGATATCGAGGTGGACCTGTTTAAGCACCTTGAAGATATAGATCTTGTTGGTCTTGACACTCTTGTTGGTCTGCTTCTTCTTCTTGTTCGAGGCGCCAACTGCACCTTTCTTAGGGAGCTTCTTTCCGGCCTTGGGCTTCTTCTCGGTTGGAGATTTCTTCGCAACCGTCGATTTCTTCTCCTCAGCGCGCTTCTTCTCAGTGGGTTTCTTCTTGGCTTTGGGAGCTGTTGAAGAAAATTGTGTAGATACAATAATTTGAAAAATAAATGCGACTTTGAGGCGTGTTGATCACTATCTTTAAGGTGATAATTGCCCCCACTCGAAAGAGTTTGCTACCAGGTTATAAGTAATTCACCTCCAGGATACAACAAAGTCACCAACTGCAAATAGCAATTCTGAAGAAAAAGTTTTTTCTTCAGATTTTCTCTACAAAATTGTGCAAGTGACTGAAAATATGAGAGAATGGAATGAATCAAATTCATGGGTCTCATCCCCTATTTATAGATAATGAAGTGACACCATGTGAAAGATCACAACACTCAACTTGTGACTTTTCAATTGGCAGTGTTACTGGTTTAAAGATTATGATGTTTCACTTAAAGACCAAAGGATATGGCCTAGCCTAGTGGTCAATAGGTGCCTCACTTAGGAAAGGGAGGGCATTGGTTCAAGTTTCTAGAAGTGCATTTTCAATTAAATTGATTTTTGAAACATTGCACCCTATCAAAGTGCTTGTTCGGCCCAATTGAAAACACCCAAATGTTGTGACTCTTTGGCCCACGTGCAAGGCTTGGTTGGCCCAAGCATTGTGTCTGTCCAAGTCCAACACTTCATAAAATTATAAATCAAATTGCACTTATGAAGTTTTGGACTCCTACCCTTTCATTTGAAATAACATACCATTACCACTGAACCAATGCATCACTTTGAGATAGTGGTTCACATAAATAAACAATAACCCATATTCAATAAATTCACATATTTAAGATCACAATCTATAATAAATATAAAAATCCCCCACTTAGATTGCGATATTAAATTTTCAGCCAAATACTTATATCCTCATGCGTAGAAGAAGGTATCTCTCAACTTAAACCTTCAATTAGTGTAAGTATTTCAAATTCTTAAAAGTCAATGGTGGCCTAGGCTTGAACCAAGACTCTATACGCTAAGAACGGAAATACCACACACATGATTCTATCCAATTTTAGCGAGATAACTCACCAAATATTTGCACTAATCCACGTGCTCCATCCTGGCATTCATGAATATTTACAAAAGTAAACCTTAAACTTTTGCTAAAAGTTGTCCCCACCTCTTATGTTCACATAGGTAAAGTTCCTTTCTGTGTTTCTGTTACTTCAGCCATTTATACAACTATTGAACTTCATTAAGAGTATAATACTTATCCTACATTTAGCGTAACAGCCAGCACTGACCATTCTGGAAGGGTTTCTCACATTAAATTAAATTTCAATACTATCACAGTCACATAACTATAACTTATTATTACCCATTAAACCTTAGACTATTTATTAATAGTGTAAGGTTGAGTTCCTATTACAGGTGACTTTTAAAAGAAAGGTTTCAAACCCATTCTACTAGATGTACTATTCACCATGTTTTTCGAGAGTCCCTTTGTGAAAGGATCTGCCAAGTTTTTACTTGACCACACATATATAATAGTGATAATACCATCACTTATTAATTATTTGACATATTCATGTCTCAAATTAATATATCTAGATTTTCCATTATAGACGTTACTATAAGCCTTAGACATAGTAGCTTTACTATCACAATGCAAAGAAATGGCTGACATCGGCTGTGGCCACAACTTTATGTCAAATAACAAATTCATCAACCATTCTATCTCTTTGTCTGCTGCTACCAAGGCTACAAATTCAGATTCCATTGTAAAATGTGAAATACATGTCTGTTTCTTAGAAGCCCATGAAATAGTTCCACTACCAAGGATGAAAACCCAATCAGACGTAGCCTTATTATCACTTACACTAGTAATCCAACTAGCATCACAATATCCTTCTAGTACAGCAGGAAAATTGATATAATACAGTCCTAACGAACTAGTTCTTTTAAGGTACCCAAGGACTCTACCAATTGCTTTCCAATGCTTCGTACTAGGATTACCCGTATATCTAGAAAGTTTACATACTGCAAAGGAAATATCTAGCCTAGTGCAATGCATTGCATACATTAAACTACCAATTGCACTAGCATATTCTAACTGAGCAACTGCTTTACTAGCATTCTCAGTTAATTTAAATGAAGAGTCATATGGGGTATTTGCTTCTTTAATTCCTAATTGTTGAAATTTGAGAAGCATTTTCTCATCATAATGAGATTGACATAAAGCATAACCCCCACTATACTGAAGAAGAACGTTGTCTTCTTGATGCTCATAGACAATAAAAGTGACGATACCAGTCTGATTGGAAGAAGGAACCCCAGACACTACAATTAGGTCTCATTTTGCACACTGAAGAGGGAGGATACGAAAGAACGATTGGGTCTCATAGGAGCTAGGTTCTCTTCTTTGTGGTTTTCTGTTTTCTTATTCTTCTTTTTTAATAAGTGATGACATGGCATTTTAACAAATCAGATTCGTGCCCCTGGTCGTGCACGAACTCACCCGCATATAGAAGAACTGCCATGGACCACCCAAATGGTTATGGCCATTCTCAGATAGTTAAAACTAGGGCTACAAGAGGATTGGACCAAATTGTTCGGTCCGGACCGAACCAGACCGATAGTTTTATTGGTCGGTCTTGGGGTGTGATTTTTTTGGACAGAACCGAGACCGACCAAATGTATATATATTTTTAAATATTATATATATAATATATTATTTTATATAGTAATTGTATAAGTTAATTATGTAATTTTCCTCCAATGGATCACTATTGACCATATATACAATGAAATTATTTAATATTCATTAACTATAAATAAAATGTTAAATAGATCACTTAATTTCATTAACCATATATATACAAAGAAAAAAATGTTCATGGATCGAATGGATCAACTGGACCAATAGCTAACAGTCCGGTTTGACAAAAATAATGGACTGAAATTTTTGGCCCATAACTCCTCCCGAACCAAACCGGACTGAATCGAATCGATTACACCTCTAGTTAGAACCATCCTTTGTAACATAAATGCCTGAACAATCCTTGGGGCCACAATACAAGTATTTTTATTATTATTCAAATTTGTTAATAAAGTTTTGACTTGATCTTTGGTGGACTACATTTTAATCATCAACAAAAAATTAAAAGTGTTAACCTTTTATTTGAGGGTATAAAATTGCCCTTTTTTGCCATGTTCTGTTTTAATTAAGATTGGGACTCAGCTCAATATCCATGTGGTCTAACAAATTCACATTTTATTGTTTAGAAGAAAATGATTAACTTATTCTCTATACAAAATGAAAGATAGCTATGCAACATTGAAATTTATTTTTAATGTAAGGACATGAAGAATTGATGGATAGCCAAATGTTATGTAAAAGTAGGGCATAAAACTGACGTATTCAGTGCGGTTTTGGTTCAAAATTGATGCCACACCGATGGTGTTTGGAGAGCTTCAAAGCTGACCGATTATGGGGGAGAAAACATGCATCTTCGATGTCGGCGTGAGTCGATGCAATTCGTTGGTCTGCTGTTGATGTCGCTCTGAAAGAGGGGGCGAGTGGCGGGCTATGAAGTTGTAGTTGCAGAGGAAGAAGCAGAGAGATGAAGAAGATGAGGAAAGAAGAAGAAGAAGAAGAATGAGAGGTTTATTAAAATTAAATTAAATAACGTCATTTAGATTAAGCCAAACGGTACCATTTTATCTAATTTTATTTTATAAAATTTATAATTAAAAAGACGTCGTTTTATATACATATGATATATATAAAATCAGCCGATTCGATAATTTAGATTTGATTCAGACTGAAATCGAATTGGCCAACATCGATTTCTTTATTTTTATACCGTCGGCCGATCAGTTTTTTGCCAATTTCAGCCAATTCTGGACTCGCCGGCCGATCCGCATTGGTTCCAACTTCTAAGAGAATAGCATGTCATTGTGATTGACCAAATTACCCTTCATGTTTTGCCCATTTTCCTACTCCCCCCAGGCCCGGAGCTATAAAACCCCCTCACAAACCGAAACCTAGTCTCCGTTTCTAACTTTCTCACACCCGCCGCCTCAGACGTTGAAGCCTAAGGTAACAAAGCGATCTCTCTCTCTCTCTCTCTCTATCTCTCTCTCTCTCTCTCTCTCTCAGCTTTCCACAACATATAATTCCGAAAATGTAATCTACCTAATTCTTATATCGGCTGCTAAGAAAGTTAGAATCTTTGAATTTTACGTATTTTTATCGCTTTCATTCATTTCTTATCCTCTGGACAAAGTCCTAGATATCCAGATTTGTTTAGCTGAAGTTTGGCTTTTCGTTTGAGGGGTCTACATATATTATTTATCTATATATGTTGAGGTTGAGTTTATTTGCTCATATGAAATCCTATTTGCACATTGTTACTGTTTTTGAGTATGCAAGACTGCTTCTTTGTTGCTTATGTTTGTTTTAAAGATAAATAGTCCCTTCATAATTCTGAAAGCGGTTTTCTTAAAGTTTATCTGACATTCTATGTGATTTATTGCTTGGTATACTTATTCTTTTTTAAATCTGTGTTTCTGTATTTTTGTGCCGAGATCTATATGGAATTCAAGGTTCCAACGTTTTTGTTTTGATAATACATCTCGGTATTGTTAGTTAAAGATTATATGTGATTTACTTCAAGAATGTTTTTTTTGTAACTATTTTACTATCCCCGGTTCTAAATATGTGCATGTTGCTTGCCTGGTTTAGCACGGATAGTGCGTGTGTAATTAAGCAGATTAACATCGACTGATGTGTGATTTTCTACGCAGGTGATGGCTCCTAAACAGCCAAATACTGGCCTCTTTGTGGGCTTGAATAAGGGTCATATTGTGACCAAGAAAGAATTGGCTCCACGTCCCTCAGATCGGAAAGGAGTGAGTTAATTCTGTGCCATGAATGTTTTTATAATATTCTGCCGCGTTATACATTAGGAAGTTGTTAAACAGAAAAACTGCGTTAGAGCAAGAAGAGTACTTTTAATAGTGTTATTCAGCGGCCTCCCTAAGTTATTCCAATAGTATTTACCATAATCTAAGTTTTCCTTTTCAAAATTCTTTCCATGGCACAATCTGATGCTACTCTCTTGTATTGCTTTTGCATGCTAGATAGGTGTCTTTTTGGTCTACATCCCCGTGTACTTGGATTGTGCCTTTTGTGCTTTTTAATGAAAATTATGTTACTTTTTAAAATAAATCTGATGGTACTCTCTCTCTCTCTCCCATTGTTCCTTAATACATTCAGAAAACAAGTAAAAGAGTCCACTTTGTGAGGAGCTTGATCAGGGAAGTTGCTGGATTTGCACCATATGAGAAGAGGATCACTGAGCTACTTAAAGTTGGAAAGGACAAGCGTGCGCTGAAAGTTGCTAAAAGAAAGCTTGGCACTCATAAGAGGGCAAAGAAGAAGCGTGAGGAAATGTCTGGTGTTCTCCGCAAGATGAGGTAAATTCTTCTGGAAATTCACTTCAGAAATATTAACAAGAAAATGGGTTTAAATGAGTTCAATTTTCTACTATGATAATTTTGTTTAGAAGTACATGCTAAATTGTGTAGCTTCTTGAAGGAAATTCTAATTGTTTAGAGATTGGAGTTTCAGTCAATCTCTTATTTTCTGTTTGGAATTTTGCTTGTAGGTCTGGTGGAGCTGGAGAAAAGAAGAAGTGATCTCATAACCCCATGCAATATTTTCATTCCGACACAGTTTTGAGTATTTTTGTTATCGAAGTTTAATCAAGACATGGAACTTTGAAGCACTTTATGGGAGTATATTATTTTTCTAGAATTCAGGTGTGACTGACCTTTTGCTTGGACATAGCGATCGAGTAATGGTTTTTAAGGTTATCTTTAATGCATGTATGCCTTGATGGCTTATGCTAAAGAATGCCCTTACAATATTCATATATGATCCTCGCCTTCTTGCAAGTTCTTAATCATCTTAATCTGGTTGATATTATCTCCTTTTCTTGGACTATGATTCATATGCCTAATCCTAAATAGGCTTATCCTTAACATTTATTTTTCATATTCCGAGTCTTATCATGCAAAATGATGTGCCTAGAGTTCAAGACAAGGCGGACATCTCATATCTCGCGTTGGCTCATTGGTTATGCCTGTGTTGCTATTCTTGGTATGCACAATTTTGCCATTTCTGAATCGTGCCAAGACCAAGCTGGTCTTGCGCTCGAATATGCATTTGCGCCCGAGTTTCTTGAATGGCGATTAGAATGCATGATTACTGATACACTTGAATGTATTGTCATCAATGCATGAGCACTAGGATATACTGTGCTACATTTTCGTGACCAAGCCCATGGGTGCGGAACAAAAGTTTCAAGGAAAGATTCCTGTTAGGCTTAGCTTGATCCTCCTAATTCGGTCTGAGCTTGCCCTAGCTTGACTTGTGGTTAGAGACTTTAGGTATACCTCCAGGCTTCGGCATCACCAAATCTCTCTAACAACCTTTCCGGTTTGCCATTGGCATTGTGGTACATGGGGGTTTTTGCTTGAAAGGTTTATTATAAGCTCACTCGTAGTTCTTGTCAGTTTTGGTCTGTCAAACCCGGAGGATAGTTTAGTCTTGATCTGTGATAAGAACAAGAGAGGTGCGAACAATCTTCCGAAATAAAGCGACATTTTCCAAGCCAAAATCCGAGGAGGCTCTCTATTGGATACGCTAAATGCATGACATGGACGTCAAATAGCGGTTGAGTATGGTAATTTGGAACTCCCAAGTAATTCTTGATCGGCAGGTCAAACTCCAGAATAAGTCCTTGTGGCAAATCTCCTTGTAACGACTACGTAGAAGACCAGCCGAGATGGGAAATGCTGGCTCGGTTCAATTACCCATTAATGCTGCTGCTATTTTTACATCCCACCACAGTTCGAATGGCAGTACAAGGCAACAATTCCGCAAGCATTGCTTACAATTTAAACCATTTTATTTAACTTCTTATTCCCCAAAACAGAAGACTGACGACAGTTATTACGGTTTCACTAAACCAAAAGAATGAAACTTGCAAAAACAAAGGGGGGCGGGTAATGCTATTTTCTTTAATTTTTCCAGTCCCATCAGTTGAGCAGGAGGGAATCGATATTGCGTTTTCCATCAGGGCCCTTCGTGTACCATGATGATACATAATCTCCATAAACAACTTCCCGGTATTGGGGAGAAGATTCCTCGACAAGCTCAGAAGCAGGTGATATTTTCGCTGCCTTGGCAGGGTCATGAAATGTGGCTACTGAGAGCCGAGATTGAGTAGCATTAGTTATGGCCCGATGTTGAGCACTCCTATACTTTCCATTGGTCATAATCTGCACCGCAAAGTACACACAACGTGATGCATTTCCAGTTTTTCTGGATGATACAAATCACTACAAGCAATTTACAGGTGAGCATTTTATTAATCTACAGCCTTAATGAAGAAAGGTAATCATATTTTCAGGTGATGTTATCAAGATGAAGGAGACGACATATTTCTTGACGAAAGGATTGTGTAGCAAATAAAAAAAACAAAGCAAAGTACACATATGCGAAGTGACGCTATCCATAAGCTGACAAATTAAGAAAACTCATAAGCAGATTGAAATAAAGAGAGAATCCAAATGCCCCGTCAATAAATTGGAAATAACTCCATGTACACCGAAGCAACAGTCGATTTAATTTGAACCTAAAACGTTATATTTAATTTTTCTATTTTTTTATATCATAATCAGAGGATTTTCATGAATAGACAAAAAATGATAGATACCTCAGTTTGATCGGCGAGGATGACAAGAATGGCATTAGAGAGGGAGGGAACGGTGACCCATTGGTTATGGTTGAGAAGTTGAAGGCCTCCAACATCATCTTGAATGAGAAGAGTGATGGCGCCCATATCGGAATGGGATTGGAGACCCAGGGTGAGTTCTGGCTGAGGGCAGGGAGGGTAATAGCTGATGGTAACGTTCTGGTACAGTTCACCCACAGCATCCTCCATGTGCGATGATCTCAAGCCTAAGCTCTCGGAGATCAAGCCCATTAACTTCTGAGCCAGCATCATCATTTGGTCGGCATACATGGCCACAATTTCTCTGTAATCGGGAGGGAAGTGGGGCCAGCGAGAGGGATTGCGCCGAGAGAGAGGGAAAGTGTGGTGGTCGAAGTAGTCTCTCCAATCCAAGACAACGTTGCCTTCATTATGTGGGTCATCTTTGCCTAGCAAGAGCATTCGGGAACCATAGCCCTCAGAGGCAAAAGAGCTTGGGTTGCAAGAGTACTTGAGCTTGTCGGGTATGGGACAATGCTTGAAGAATGAGAGGCCAGCAGTCTTGACGTGGTCCAGCAGGCTGGTGGGGATACCATGGCTGGTGACATGGAAGGCTCCCCATTCACTGCAAGCCCGCCCAATCGACTCCCGGACTAGGTCCCGAAAGCTGGGCTCAAAATTGAATAGATCAATGATAGGAGGAATACTATTACTTTGATTGTTATTGGAGGTGGAGGATGTATTGAATTTGAGTTGAGGCCGGTTGTGAGGGAGCTGGATGTATGGAGGTGGGACCTGTGATACACCGGCTTCAGCTAAGGCTTGCACTCTCATCATTGGCTCGCCGCCTACTTCCATTGAAACTCACCAAAATTAACCAGAGAGAGAATAGAGGGGATGGTGATGAAATGAAGACAAGAAACAGCCGTACAAAATCAATGGATATTAAAACCCTGCAGTACAACAAGGCTCTACTTGCGAAAGCTGTTCTGAATAAGGCAGTCGGACAAAGCTCTTCTTGCGAAACCTGTTCCAACAAAGGCAGTACAAATCATAACCCTATTATCACATCAATTCCCAAACGGGGCCTAAGTTTCTTTTTTCGTTTTTCTTTTTTGGAAAACCGAACTTTTATTCCCCAACTACCATCATTTTACAATGTAAAGATTAAATTATTAAATTTATCACCCAGTCCTTAATTTAAAACATAAGTTAAAATTTACCACTTGTTAAGATCTAATGCTTAAGATGAAACCACCCAAAACTTAGATATCAGTTTGCATACACCTGCACGTAACAAACTATATACATGACAGTAAGAGTTCCTTCAAAAACTTCAAATCATGCTCAAACACTACATTTTCAGATAACCAAAAAAAAAAAAATTCGGCTCAACATTATCTCATGACTAAATCCAACAACCCAACAGTAAAGACATAATTAAGCATACAAATGCACCATTCTGCCATGGAGTAGATGAAAGAGAAAAGCTAACAGAATATGGTACAATTTTTATCTTATTTTGATAGCTAATAGCATTTGGTAGATAAAAATAAAAGAGTTTTTCAAGTGCTTGAGGAAATGGCTATTCAACCTCATCCACGCTATGAAAACGAGGTAACTATAATTAATCACTGCCTCCTCTATCCTATTAAGATAAACTCGCTCAGTAATAAATTAATTACATTTCTGCTGCATTTCTACCTCTAATTAGACTGTAATGACTAGAAGCACTGCTCCCCGATTTCCATCAAAGTAGAGAAAGATGAGCAAATAACCAGTGTTAGCTAAACTATAAATTCTATAGTAGAAAATTCAATCCCAGAACCATCCTTTTTTCCAAGTAACCAATACCTAATAACAAATAACGCAACTGACGTTTAGCGCAATTCAGATCCACAAACGCGATTGCAAAAGAGAGAGAGAGAGAAAAAAATAAATGAGTTATATCAGCAATTCACCCAGAGATCATATGTGAAAAATGGATTAAACTGGAATCTAAGAGGAATATACCATCTCCAGACAAAGCCCTAAAAATGAATAGTGAAAAAAAGAAAGAAGTGCGAGACTTACGCTATATACGTTTCACTACTAAGAGGTAGTCGATCGGTGAGGGTCAAAGACCTCAGAGATGGCAACGGGGAAGAGGAAAGCAAAGCTATCTTTGGCATGGAGAAGAGAAAGAACGGGAAGAAGAAATGACGAAGGGAATCGTGGGGGAGAACTTTTTTTTTTTTTTTAAATAATGGATCAAATTTCATTCATAAAAAATGACATACAAAGTTAACTTAAAAAAAAAAAAAATTCAGTTATAAATGTTAATAGCTTTCTAACACACTTTCGTAATTAAAATAGTCTACTCTAGACGGCAGATCTCCAAAGACCTAAGTCTAAGAGATAGCACAACTCTGTCCATGATAGAATTACCAGTAATCAGGTGACAAAATCTTATACCTCGACTAAGCAGAGTAGGGTACACCAACCCTACCATAAGCATCGCCTAAGCAGAGAGAGGGACCACTCCATTCGGATTAAAGTCCGAAGATACTATTTTTTAGATTTTTATTTTTCTAAAAAGTAAATACATGACACAAAATAAAATACAATGGGAAAACACTATGAAAATTGAAAAAATGTGCTCCAAGAGACTATTGTGGTGCATGCAGTATACGCGCCACTCTGAGAGGAAAACTGACGGTCGATCTTGGAAGTCTCAGACTCATAGGCCCCAAAAATGACACATGTGTCGTCAGCAGAGGGCTTCCCAGTGGCACGTGAGAGCCACGCGCCAAACGTCTCCAAAATTTTCGCTCTGCGCATGCAGGCTACCCGCTGCGCCGTTTGGCATCACATTCGGTGGACTTGAAGATTGGCGGCTGGGCAACACCGTGGAGGGGCGTGTGCGGGTTTATGGATGCTAGAGGTTCAAGATCTGCGACTCTCCCTTATTTGGCCGGAAAAAATACAAAAAAAACTAAAAGAAACAATGCATAGAGGGGGAGAGAGAGAGGGAGGGGAAAGGGAGTCAAAACTCCCACCACTTCTAGACGGATCTATAGTGAAGGTTTAGAGAGAAGGGAGAGCATTTTTTCCAAGAGAGAGAACGGAGAGTCAGGTGGGGGGGGCGGGGGGAGGGGGAGATTTATCATCAGAAGAAATGATGCACTTAATAAGTATAAAAATGCAGTTGTATTGTAGGCCTTAAAACGGTGCAACTTAGTAGTAGTTTATTAAAAGATATAGTTTTCCTTTTATTAAAACTCTGCGTTTAGACAGAAGATGTTAAGTGAGATAGAGGGTCAATTCAATCATTTGTATTTCAATCTGTTAGAAGGGGAATATAGAACTTAGTGCAGGAAAGAGAGGGGAGAGGATATTCTGAACCTTGTATGAACATCATCAGACTTGTGGAGGTTCTGAGTTGCCTCAAATCACCCAATGTTTGATGTTATTGAAATATAAATACAATTTCTATCCATCTTCTCTTGGTTTCGGATCTACAATCACTCCTTCTACCTAGCGATATCAACTAAGAGCTCTAACAAGTGGTATCCTAGAACACGTGATCCTCATGGCTTAAGGCACCAGATCTTAGCAACACCAGGAGACCATGCAAAGTCAATTGCCTAAGCAGAATTCATTCAAGATCTCAAAGATCGCATGGAGCAGTTAACAAACATGATGCACTGGTGTATGTCGCAATCAACCAAAAATAAAACCTATACTCCTAAAAATGCATGTAGTAGTGCAAGTAAGGATTGTTCCCACGGAGAGTATTTAGCCTAATTTTATGCTACATGAACAAGGATGGAGTGTTTGAGTATATCGAAAACAATTTTAAGAAGAACAACTTAGAAACAATTCAAATTAAAGTATCGAAATCAATCAAAAGAACAAACCTTGGTCTAAGTCAACATCCACCATCGAAATTTTACAATTGATCATCGATGCAAATATATATTAATTCATACTTTGAATATTCACCGTTGTAATTATTTTCCTATCTCTTCTTAGTCGCAGTTAATTAGAAAACAAGCGATCTAATTAACCTTAACTACTAAACAACCCCAAACAAGCGCTAAAGGTTTAATCTAGTAGCAGCCTTAAGAATTAGAGAGATTGATGAAGCTAAACAACACAAGCACAAACGGTTGCATTTAATTTCTTCGAGCGTTCTTCATAAGATCTAATAATTTCTGACGCAGCAAATCATCAAATCTTAGTTGCTTCACAAATTAGAGGGATCAAACAATTACATATTTGATATCTAATCTAGCAGTACATTGCAACGAATAATAAACTAATACGCCTCCTAGTAATTAAACGAGACAATTATGAAAATAGACATAGAAAAACATTCGATACTCAAAGCATAAATTGAACACTAAAAACAAATCAGATCTCACAGTTTTATTGATTCCGAGGCTTCTGTTTCCTTCAACCAATTATGAAAGTTTAGCCACACAAAACCATCATGAAAACTGGAAGGAGAAGTTAGAGAAAAGGGGAGAGAGATGCCCTAGTATGATGATTTTTCCCCCTCTTTTACAAGTCCATGCCCCTTGTTAGAATCCTACCAAATCTCCTAAAATATTCTAAACATTATTCTCAAATAACCATATCCAAATTTGACTTAATTAAGGGAAACATTAAAAATAAAATAGACTCATAATATAACTAGGAAATTGGTGTTTTCCAGCTGTAACTTTCGTGCACCAAATCTCCAAAACGTCTGCAATTAAATCGCATATTTGAATTGCACAATAAGGCCGAACGTTCTGGAACGTCAGCAATGCAGGTGCGTCAACTTCAAGCCCGATTTCGACCTTTATGAAGCCAGCGTGTTTCAAAACTCAAAATATGAAAGTTGTAGATCTTTGTCTTGGTGTTGTATTTCTCCTTGAATCATCTCATGAATCAGAGCTCATATGAGAGAGTTATGCCCATATTACGAAGTGATGTTGAAACTGTCCAGAACTGCCCAATTAACTTCATTTTGCATTTAACGACCCCATTTACATCCTAAATAAAAATATAAGAATAATAAGTACATTTAGGCATCAAATAAGTATAAAAGACTAAACATTAAGGGAGAAAAATATGACACTTTGCATTCTCATCATGCACACACTATTTGAAAACCAGAGCCAAATGTCTACAGTTGAGAATCACCTAAAATGAGATCTTGAAGTCCAGGACCCTAGAAGAACATTAATAGGGGAGTCAAATTAGAATTTCCTCATTTTGAAGGAGAAAACCTAACTGGGTGGTTATTTAAAGCTAATCAATATTTTGAGTTCCATCAAACACAACCAGCACATTGTTTACTAGTGACCTCCTACCATATGCAAGGAGAAGCACTTATCTGGTATCAAGATGCATGGGACAATAGCCATTTCACCAACTGGGAGACTTTCAGTCAAGCCCTCCAAGTTAGATTCGGCCCCATGGCTTATGACAATCCCATGGAAGCCTTAACCAGATTGAAGCAAACCATCACTGTATCATCTTACAAGGCACAGTTCAAAGCTCTTTCCAACATGATCAAGGGACTCTCTAATGTGCACAAACTCAACTGCTTCCTCAGCGGCTTAAAGGATGAGATTTGCTTGCCATTGTGTATATGCTAAACCCAGTAAGTTTGAATGCAGCCTTTGAGTTAGCTAAAATACAAGAAGAATACATAGCCGCTACCAAAAAGAGTCTTAAATCAGGGGGGAGATAAGTTTACCTTGTCTACACCTGTCAACTCACTTCATGTTCCATCTTCCATCGTTGGGGGAACAAATAGCATAAGCCCTTTGTGCCTACAAGAAAAGTAACCTCAACTCAAATGGATGAAAAACGAAAAAAGAGGTTATGCTACCATTGTGATGAGAAGTGGAACCCCTCCCACATATGTAAAAGCCCCAAGATCTACTTATTACAAGGATGGGAAGAGCCAGGGGAAGAAAAATGAGTAGTTACTGGGGAGGTCCAACAGTGTGAAGATGGAGATGGAGGGGATATAGAAGAAGGGGAACTTGAGATTTCTCTAAATGCCATAGTTGGGACTCCATGTCCCAATATGATAAGGCTGCCGAGGCAGATTGTGGGTGAATAGGTAGTCATTCTGGTGGACTCGGGGAGCACACACAACTTCCTAGACCCCTAATATGTGGCACAAAGAACAAGGTTGGTGATGCATGAGTCAAAGAAGCTAGCTGTGAAGGTGGCCAAGAGTGCTGTAATTCAAAGTGAAGGCCTCTATGATGTTGTCAATCTCAAGGTACAAGGTAAATAGTTTTACCCCTCTTTTTACATTCTTAAGTTGGGGGAATGTGACGTAGTGTTAGGGGTAAATTGGTTGGAAACCTTGGGTCCCATTACCTTGGATTTTGCCAAGCTGTCCATAGAACTCAAGGGGCTCAAACTTAAGCAGCTCACTTTTGAGGGCAGGAGCAATGCTATTTTAACATCTATAGCCAAGGGTAATGGGATGTTCTTGCAGATTTACATTAAGGAAATGGTTAAGGAAAGTGCAGCTGACAATGTCGAATTGGTGAAGTTGCTCAGTTTCTTCAAAGGGATTTTTTAGGAACCCCAAGGGTTGCCCCCACCTAGAGCCCACGACTATAAATTGTGTTAAAAGAGGGTACCCAACCCATTTCCACAAGGCCATATTGATACCCTTATTACCAAAAGTCAAAAATTGAAAAGATAGTGGCAAATTTGCTAAAGAATGGGGTGATCAGGACAGGCTCCAGTCACTTCTCCTCGCCTATGCTATTAGTGTGCAAGGTAGATGGGAGCTAGAGGTTTGTGTAGACTACCGAGCATTGAATCATGTGACATTCAAGGATAAGTTTCCCACCCCTATGATAGATAAGTTGTTGGATCAGTTATGTGGTGCAGTGGTGTTTTCTAAATTTGATCTTAGATTAGGATACCATCAGATTAGGGTGGTTTCTGAAGACATAGAAAAGACCGTCTTTCGAACTCATGAAGGGCATTATGAGTTCTTAGTTATGCCTTTTGGGGCTCCCTAATGACCCCTCCACCTTCCAAGGTCTAATGAATGAGGTGTTTATGCCACTTTTGAGGAGATGTGTTTTGATCTTTTTTTACGACATTTTAGCATATAGCAAGAGTTGGGGGGGAGCACTTAGACCACCTCAAACAGGTGCAGAAGCTACTGCAACACCATAAGTTGTATGCAAAGTTGACTAAATGTAGGTTTGGGGTAAAAGAAGTGAACTACCTTGTCTCATCATTTCTGCCCAAGGGGTTAAGGTAGACCTAGACCCAGCCAAGATAAAATCAACATTTGAGTGGCCTACCCCTAAGAAACTTAAGGCTTTAAGGGGTTCTTAGGTTTGACACGTTACTACCAAAATTTTTTAAGGAATTATGAAATGCATGCTGCTCCCTCACCAATCTTCTCAGAAAGCATGCTTTCCATGGAGCTCAGAAGCAGATCAAGCCTTCATTACCTTAAAAGAGGCTGTTACTAGACCACCAACACTCAAACTACCAGAATTTACATGCCCCTTTGTTATTGAGTGTGCTGCCAGTGGGAAAGGGATCAGTGCTGTCCTAATGCAATCAGGACAGCCTAAAGCATTTTTTAGCAAGATATTGAAAGGGAAGCCCTTACTCCTTTCCACCTATGAAAGGAAATTGTTAGCCCTAGTCACAATTATGTAGAAATGGCGTCCTTACCTTTTAGGGCAGTCATTTGTGATTAAAACAAATCAACAAGCCATGAAGTTTTTATTAGAACGACGAGCTAGGATTGAAGCATAACAAAAGTGGTTGACAAAACTAATGGAGTATGAGTTCAAGATTGAATACAAAAGGGGCAGGAAAAACATAGTGGCAAATGCTCCTTCAAGGAAGGAGGATGAGGAAAGTGATGTACAAGTGTTGGCTTAGATCACCTTTCTTGCTCCTGATTGGGTTGAGGAACTTAAGATGAGCTACCAGATTTCTCCTAAATTCACAGAGTTGCTCGACAAGATTAAGGCTAACTCACAGGTTCCTACGGAGGTCACTTGCATCAAGGGCTACTCTTAAAGAAAGAGAGGTTAATGGTGGTACCTGATTCAAGCTTTAAGGGGAAGGTCCTCCAATATATACACTTAGATCCCATGGTAGGGCACTCAGGCTATCTCAAGACTTACCAAAGAGTAAAAAGGGACTTAATATGGAAGAGCATGAAGAAAGACATAAACAAGTGGGTGAGGGAATATGACATTTGCCAAGCCACGATGTATGAGACTCTACCCTTAACAGGGCTACTACAGCCTCTACCCATACCTCAGCAAGCTTGGGTGGACATCTCTATGGACTTCATAAAGGATTTACCAAATTCCAAGGGGTTCTGTTGTCATCTATGTGGTCATGGACAAGTTTACTAAGTATGTCCATTTTGAGCCCTGTGGAGGACAATCTCAGATTCTCAAGACTAATAAAGCAGGATGAAAATATACACAGAATGAAACAGAATAAAGAGGGAATTTCATATAGGCGATTGGGTTTACCTTCACCTCCAGCCATACCACCAGAAGACGGTGGCCATGTGCAGCAACGTGAAGCTTGCATCATGCTTCTATGGACCCTTCCAGGTGATCCAGAGGCTCGGATCTGTGGCCTACTGTCTCAATCTTCCACCCACCTCCAAGATTCGCCCGATTTTTCATGTATTGTCTATAAAGAGGAAGCTAGGGGAACCTATCCAACCCTTACCCTCATTGCCTCCTACTAATAAAGGGGGAAGTCTTGCCTAAGCTAGAAGTTGTGCTGGACCGATGCCTCAAGCGGCAAGGCTACCAATTTGTGACCGAGGTTCTAATCAAGTGGATTGGAGCTCCTTTGGAGGATAATAGTTGGAAAAGTTTGTGGAAGTTGTAAAACCTATCACCATACCATGTGAGCAAGGTCTTGTAAGGAGGGAAGATTGTCAAAGACCTCAGAGATGGAAACGGGGAAAAGGAAAGCAAAGTTGGGATCTTTGGCTGGAGAAGAGAGAGAACGAGAAGAAGAAATGAATAAGGGAATTGTGGGGGGAAGAGAAGACTTGTTGTTAGAAGAAACAACATAGTTTAATAAGCATAAAAGTATGGTCGTATTGTAAGCCTTAAAACTGTGCAGCTTAGTAGTAGTTTATTAAACAATGTAGTTTTCCTTTTATTAAAACTCTGCATTTAGGCAAAAGATGTTAAGTGGGTTAGAGAGTCAATTCAGTCATTTGTATTTCAGTTTGTTAGAAGGGGAATACAGTACTTAGTGCAGGGAAGAGAGGAGAGAGGGTATTCTGAATCTTTTATGAACGTCGTCAGACTTGTGGAGGTTATGGGTTGCCTCAAATCACTCAGTGTTTGATGTTATTAAAATACAAGTACAATTTCTATTCATTTTCTCTTGGTTTAGGATCTACAAGCCCTCCCTCTACCTAGCGATTTCAACTAAGAGCTCTGAGAGCACTATTGATAATGATTGCCACGACAACTTGAAGAATTGTCCTTCTGAGTAGCCACATTAACAAAACTGATAGAAACATCAATAGATGTTGTATGAGCAGCCAGTCGAAGCTAAAAACTAAGCATGTGACTATTGATATCCTCCAAAGATAAAGGATCAACTCGAGTGGTGATGGAAGCAACCAACAAATCATAACTGGAATCCAAACCAACAAGAAGATATAAGATAATATCAATCTCGTGAAGCGGGTGACCAACAGCAGTAAGAACATCAGAAAGGGATTTAACCTGCTGAAAAATAATCTACAACAGAGGAGTTGCCTTTCTTTAGGCTAGATAACTAAGACCGTATAGTGAGAATACTTGCTTGAGATGTAAAGGAAAACATCCTCTCAAGAGCAAACTAGACTTCCCGAGAAGTGGAGCAACTAACGACTTGAGCGAGAACATCTTCAGGCAGAGAAAACATCAACATGCTAAGAATGACTGGATCTTGTTGAAACCAAAGATCATATGCAAGGTTAGGGATCGGGGTGGGTGTGGTTGCAGGTGGGATACCATATGTTATCAATTGTGGAGGACACATGACAATTCCATTCACATAGCTATAAAGTTGTTGTCCTTGCAAATAGGGTGCAATTTGTGTTTTCCAAAGCAAATAGTTATATTTATTCAGTTTTATGGTGACAATAGAATGGAGATTGACAGGAGAAAAATTGAAAATTGTGGAGGAGATGTCATGGGAAAAGGCCTGAGAAGAAGTGTTACTGGAAGAAAACATGGTGAGGATAGACGTAGGCCTTTATGATGGCTCCCGGTACCAAGATAAGAGATAAGTTTTATACAAGGTTAAGGAAATCTCCCATGAGATATTTGTGGGAGGCACTGTTGTATTTATAGACTATATCGATTACATTAGATAATTACAATGAGATTGAGATAATTACACAAGATAAATATGAATAACTATTTTTCATAAACTAGAGTTTATCTATATATTGATTTGCTTTAGCTTTATCCTTATTGTGAACAATGAGGTCACACACAATGGAGATGAGCTATGTAGTTTCACAAACTGTTGTTCTCATAACACAGTATTCAGCTTTAGCTAAGAAACATGAAACTGTGACTTGTTTATTTGGCTTCTATGAAATGGGAGAACTACCTAAGAAAATACAATAACATGTAACAGAGCGGTGTGTGTCCATGCAATGTCCCTTGTCAGAATCATAAAAGGCATGTAAAGTCAAGGAGTTCTCTATTGGAAAAATATACCTTGGCCAGGATTGTGTTTGAGGTAATGAGGCACACGATAAAAAATATTTCGATGGGGTTGCTAATGGCTACTCATGTACTTGCTCAGAACTTGAATTAAGTATGCGAGATCCAAACGTTTAATGGTTAAATAAAGTAGATGACCAATAAGTCGTCTGTAGAGGCTTGGATCAGCGAGTAATGCGCCATCATATTGTTGAGCTTCAAATTTTATTATGTGGGAAAATTGGAAGGACGAGAACAAATAATCCAGAATCATAGAGAATTTTCAATGTATACTTTCACTGACACAAAGAGATCACATATTTAGAGTCGGCTACTTCAATGCCAAGGAAAAATTCAAAATTACCAAGGTCTTTTAACTTGAACTGGTCGTTGAGAAAAATTGTTAGCAAAATATTAACATCTAGAAATGTCATTTCCATCTATCACAATATCAACATAAACTAATAAGGCAATTAAAGGAGATCCAACATGCCTAGTGAATAAGGAATAATCAGCTTTGCATTGATGAAAACCATGTTGGAGTAAGCTGTTTGAAAACTTTGAGAACCATTGTCAAGAAACTTGCTTCAAACCATAAAGAGATTTGTTAAGAAAACAAACCTTGTTCTCCCCTTTACCTTCGAAACCTAGAGGAAGGGTCACGTAAACTTCCACAAGGGGCTCGCCGTGGAGGAAAGTACTATTAACGTCAAGTTGACGTAAATGCTAGTTCTAACTTGCTGCAATGGCAAGTAGGTAACGAACGGTGACTAGGTTTACAATAGGTGAAAATGTCTCATTGTAATCTAGTCCGTGTTGTTGTGTGTCCCTTGATAACTAAACGAGCCTTGTAACTGTCAATAGTCACATCAGATTTGTGTTTGATTTTATAGACCTACTGACAACCAATTTCTTTCTTGTGATAATATAAGGGTTGCACAATTAATCCATGTATTGTTGTCTTTCAAAGTCTTGATTTCCAAAGCTATGGCATCATGGAAATACTGATGTTTCATAGCCTCCTGAAAAGATCTAGGTTCAATAGTTAGAGAAAAATATCATTGAATAGAAGATGAATTACTGTAAAATAAACAAGAAAACAGATGAGGATGAGTACCTGAAAAAGAGGAGTCAATCTGCATGGAGAACGTGTTGTTCGATGGTGAATGTGCTAATTGAAAATGGTATTCAACAAGATGATTTGGTGGGCATCGGGAACGAGTACATTGACTCAGACTAGGAGTGGTATAATGGGGTGTTGAGGTAGCAAGAGGTGAGGAAATAGGAGAGTCCTAAAAAGGGAAGGAAGCTGGCAAAACCAAAGGAGTTTTTATGGGAGTATGAGTGTGAGTAGAAGAGAACCTGTGAATAAAGGAAAAATAATTTGTTCATGAAACACAACTTCTCTGGATATAAGAAGCATTTGGAAATGTAAATCCAAAACCGTATATCCTTCAATGGCATATGGGTAACCGAAGACACATGCACGGGCATGGGGGTCAAATTTGTTGTGGTTATGAGATAGAGTGGAGACATAACAAAGGTAGCCAAAGACTCTAAAGTGATTATAAAGAGGGTTGGGGTTATAAAGGACTTCATAAGGTGATCAACCGCCTAAAATGGAAGTGGGGATGTGATTAATGAGATAAGTAGCAATTAGAACACAAACCCGAAAAGGCAATGGGTAAATTGGCCTGAAAATGTAGGGCACAAGCAACATTGAGAAGGTGTTAATGTTTACTTTCAACCTCACCATTTTGTTGAGGTGTGGTGACGTAACTACGCTAGTGAATGATACCATTTAATGCAAAGAGAGAGTGCATGTCAAATTCAAGCCCATTGTTACTTAGGATTTGTTTGAATGAGTTTGATAAAAGCCATTAAAAGAGACTGTGTTTGTGAATTATGTCACATAAGATATATCCAAGTAAAATGAGAATAATTGACAATAGTTAGAAAATATTGTGAACCATCATGAGAAAGAGTGGCCAAGGGTCCCCAAATGTCACAATGTAATAATTTAAAAGAAGTTGTAGAAATGTGAATGGTTGGAAAAGGCAACCAATGTTGTTTAGCAAAAGGGCAATATTACAATGATCAAGTTTTGAGGATGGACTAAACAGTATATCTTTATTTAACATAGCTAAACAGGAAAATGAAAGATGGCCTAAGTGACAATGTTATAAGTCAAGGAAATAGAAGTTGCAGCTGATCACATAGATGATGGATAAGGCATGATCAAGTGGTAGAGGCTAGCACGTTGTTCACCCAAGCCAATCATTCTCCATGAGGGGAGGTCTGAATAAAACAAAAAGAAGAGACACAGATTAAATAATAAGAATATGCCATAATGAGTTTGCTAGCAGACATCAAATTAAAATGAAAAGAAGGGACACATAAAACATTAGTAAGGATTAAGAAAGGAGAAAGGCATGCAGTCCCAATGTGAGTGATTGGAACAAAATCACCATTGGAAAGCTTTTATGGTAGTGGAAGTAAGAGAAGTAATATTGGTAAGCAAAGAAAGAGAGTATATCGATGATATGTGGCTCTGGTGTTAATTATCCAAGGAGAAGGAGATGGAGGGAAGGGAGAGATACCTGAGAGATTAGACACGGGCTAGGAATTGGGAGGTAATGAACTACCTGCAAAAGCACGATTAGCCATGGGCATTGAAGAAGATGGCTGATAAGTGCCAATAGCTGCTTACATTGCTCTTTGGTGAAAGAAAGACTCGGAACACTGATGTGTTGGGCATCTGAGGAGACTTGATGAGCTGAGGTCGGTGCAAAGTATTTGGATAGGCGATGTCTTGGAGGACAGCCGTGGAGTTTGTAGCAACGGTCTATTTTGTGACCGACAACACCATGATGGTTGCAAGTGGGGTGATCACGACAAGAGGTTGACCAACTTGGGACTTCCTGGTATTAGAGCGAGCAGGTGCTGGTGAATTTGTGCGACTAATGAGAGCAGCAGAGTCAACTGAAGAGGTAGTGAGACCAACAACTTCACGTTGGCGCTCCTCTTGTAGGACCAAAGAAAATACTTTATTAATGGAAGGGAGAGGATCCATTAATAAGTTCTAATAGCGAACATTATAGAAGAGTCATTGACACCCATCAAGAAAAACATAATATGCTCTTGTTGCTAATACTCAAGAAGTGTTTTTAGGGCACCACAAGTGCATCGAGAAAGGGGCCGAAAGTTGTTGAGTTCATCCCCAAGCCCTTTAAGACAAGTGAAGTAGATGCTAACAGAAGATTGCATCTAAGATAGGGAAGAGATGGATTTCTGGAGTTGAAAAATGCGAGGCACATTACTCTAAGAAAAGCATTCCTAAAGGTCTTTTCACATGGTATGAGCATTGTCTATGTAGATAATACTGGCAGCAAGCTTCTGAGAGATGGAATTTAAAATACAAGATAGAACCCTGTTGTTGAAAGGAGACCATGGTTCAAAAAGAGAGTTAGTGTGTTGTGAAGATTTTGGAATAGAGCCATCAATAAATCCAAGTTTATTTTTGGCACTGAGAGCCATAGACATAGAATGACTCCAAGTGGAGTAGTTATTGCCAGTCAAAGGCTGGGAAACCAGAAGAGTACTAAGACTGTCGCCATTATGTAAAAAATAAGGGTTGGAAGAGTTAACAGCTGATGAGGAGGAATGTGAGGACATGCATTGTTATAGCTCTAGTACCATGAAAAATATTAAAGAAACGTTCTACGTTTTATTGATATCTCAAACTGAGTACATGGTAACGATATAACTACAGTAGTTGGAGCATATTCGTAAATGTAGAAGATAATAAAGAATAAAAAAAATATAGTGATTTTAGGTTATATTACCTAGTTTGTTTGAATCTTAACTTATGATATATTTGAAGTTGAAAGATAACTTGTAGTTTGAAGTTATCTTATCTAGATAAATCTTACCTCAATACATACCCATGAGTACCAACAGATGTGCACTCCAAAACGTCATTGGTATAAAATTGATATACCCCAAACCCATTCGATCAGATATCTTAGTCTTTAGTGGGCAATAGATATGTTGTTTTGTTTAATGGTTAACCCTCACATATACTTGCTATCATACTTGCCATCTTCCTAAAGATGGCTTGACCTTTTTCATAGTAGAAAGGGAGTCGCTGGTTCAAAAATATGTATGTGTATATATATACTAGTAAGGAGGCTACGTGCAAGGCACGTATGCCCCTTCTACGTAGCGTACGGTTGGAGGGAAAAAAAATCTATACAAAAATAAAATTTCTTTGCAAAAGCATACGATAGTAACAATTCATTAATTAAATAAAAGCTTTTTAAAAACAGATTCTGAATAACACCTAATTAAAAACACCATTATTTATATAAATTGACCAACATACAAAATCACCATTCAATTGACAAGTTCATGAGAGTTGCACATTTAAAATCACCAAGTTTATAAACACAATTTTTTACATAAATATTATCAAGTTTATAAGCAACATAATAATAATAATAATAATAATAATAATAATAATAATAATAATAATAATAATAATAATGCATGTTGAAGTTACAATCAAATATAATTGTCCAATATATGCATGGCAGCATGAGTATAATGTCGTACGGTATGTAGTAACTAAAAGTCGATGAATCCAAATTTATTTGTTTAATAAAAGAATCGGATAGAAATAAGATTATTAAGTTGTGTAGTATAGGTTAGATTAATAAACCGATCGACGTTGCAAATGGAGATCTACAGGGCAGGGTAAAAATGATAAAAACGTAAATAAGATAGAGATCAAGTAATAATGCAATATGAAATAAATAATTTGGTTTCACTCACCAATTACATGCATGCTAGCTAGCTAGCTTTTTCTAATTTAATTTGGACTCTTCTCCATAAATATATAAATGATAACATAGCTAGCGTTATTCTTAACAAGACATACTATTCATTGGCTGCAATTTTATTTTTTTTTTTAAAAGTGGCTCTTTAACCACCGCTGCTTTGTTGATGGCTCCCGCTAGTGTATTTCATGTGTTTTTTTTTTCCTTTTTCATTGGCTACAATTTTTTTTTAAATGTGGCTCTACAGCCACCGCTGCTTTGTTGAGGGCTCCCGCTAGTGTATTTCATGTGCCTTTTTTTTTTTTTTTTGCTTTTTTTCACATGTATTTTTTTAACATTTTTCAATAATTTTTTTTTTTTAAATAGACAACATCAGTAAAAAATATTTCTTTAATTACCAAATAAAAATAAATATAAAAAAAAATTTCCAGAGGAAGGCAGCATGAAGATTAACATTTTCCAAAAACAATTGTATCTGCCTAGTATATATATACGTATGAGCTTATGTGACTATGTCATACTGCACACACGCCAACTCATCTAAAAAGGTCAGGGTCATTTTTTGTCAACACACTAAAAGAGTTCAAAACCTTTAGAAGATGAGAAAATATATTTGCAACTGTGAATTGTACAATCGTCGCGTAATCGTTTTAAAAGAAGTGAATAAAATATAGGACCCACATGAAAAAAATTAATTTTTTAATAGTAGACCTCACTCTTTTTCAAAGCGATTACGCGACGTTTACACACTTCACGGTTGTATGTATAATTACTCTTGAAATATACTGCACAACAAAAGATTTTTAATGGCAATTTTTGTAATTATAGTAAGCTATATGTACTTTTTTGTAAAACTGAAATCCTAAAAGGACACAATTGTAATAATAGTCAGTTACATAGGAGTATATACGAAATAAAAAAGTGTCCAAAAAAATATTATTCATTATTGTTCATATGAGGATGTGTGCTTTTAAGATGTATGAGAGAGAGAGAGAGAGAGAGAGAGAGAGAGAGAGAGAGAGAGAGAGAGATGGCTTTTGGAGCGAAAGTGAGGGGACACCACACCCAGTTTGACTTCATTTATTTGACTGGAAGCAACGTCGTTTAACTCCTCATATATTCTTGAGTTACAAATTGAATGTGATTCTTTTGTGCAATTGAACTGCTTATTTTGTTCAACTAATTAATCACACATTCTTAATTTGAAAATCGAGTTTGATTTCTCTTTATAGCTGAACCACTTATTTTGATCATGATATTACCATTCAATCGATAACAGACTAATGTCTTGATTTATTTTTTATTATATATAGAATCAAGGGATGGCCAAAACCTTCACTTTGATGAATGAAATGGTACACCATGCCTCTATTTTATGAACAAGAGGTTTATCAATAAGCGAGGGTGATTGCCACTACACATTCTCTATGAATATATAAGAGGTCTGTTATGTTGGTCTGCAAGCCTATTGTCATTGTGCACGTAGCCATGCCTTTGGTATCTAAGTAAAAGGTATGTTCAGTTTATCATCATCATGGAACGTTGTAACTCCACAACCATATGTATCTAATGTATGAAAGGCGATTTATTCAGTCTATTGGACAATTTTCACTGCCCAATCATGTCTCTAATATATGAAAAGTGAGTTTGTTCAGTGTTAACGTCGTATTTCGCAAGCCTTTGAGTTAAGTTCCGACAACTCAAGTATTCAGAAATGGGCCTGCAAAAGATAAAGGGAGAAGACAATTAGGGGAGGGCAACCTTGGGGCCATGGAGTCTTTGATGCCAAAGTTAGTAAATATTTTTGGAAGTTTGTAATAACTGAAAGAGTCTAGGAATTAGGAAGTTTTCTCGAACCTGGAGCTTGCTATTTATACAGTGGGAGGTGCAAATTATCTTTGTCTCCACAGAATTCGTGTCATTCCTACTATTCCGTTTGTCAGAGTCATTTAATGCGAGCATGGCTCTGCAACATCACCATAAATGTGGCTTGTAGCTCGGTAATGACGCCATTAATGCAACGTGGTCTCCAGGCTTCACTTCCATCCCTTGCAAGTCATAGATGTTCTGATGTCAATGGATCGAGGGCCTTCCGCATTTCTCGCCGCGTCTCATGCCAGTCCCTAAGTTCAGAATGTGGCCATGCGATGTCAAGCTGACCTGTCCTATCGGTTACTCAACTCATTTTCCTGGTAGACACCCTACTCCCTATACGGTCCTTGGGCCGGGTACAAGATCGAGGCCCAATGGGACTTTGTGAGGTGGGAAAAATCCCCTTACATTCAGTTTGTAAGGCAATTGAGGTTTGTTCGCGTACGAGCTCATTGCCACTATACAACATGCATCTCTGATAAATGGATAGAAGTGCAATCCATGCAACTTCAAGTGCATTTTTTCATGATATATATCGTTCGACTTCAGTTAAGTTATTCGTGATAAAGGCAACCTTAGGCCTCTAAATATATGGCTCAGACTCGTTATGAACTTCATTAACTGATCTCCATGACGGATATATGCTTATCATTCTTTCTTTTGTAGTCTGTATGAAAGATATACCCTCTCTATTGTTAAGATCATATGATTTGATTAATAAGAAAAGTTTAAAATTAAATTCTCCTACCAATTAAATCATGTCATATCAATGATATGAAAAATATGTCTCACACATCTCCTCGTAAATATAATTTTCCAACTTATTTCATCTAGAGCATTGATTTAGCTAGCTTGGAAGTTGGAATGTAGGTTGGATCTCATTGTTTTTTTTGGACTATTTTAATTTTAAAATGTGTTTTTTTTTAGACTTGATCTCGTTTGTTTTTATAAATAAAATGAAATGAATTAATATAAAAATTTAAAAAATTATAATAATTAAATAAGATGAAATAGAATGAATTAAGAGAAATTTTGAAAACAAACGAGGCGTTGACATCTTTTTGCAGTTGAAGTCCAAGTTGGTTCATATTGCATTTTAGGCTTGTTGAACCGACCCATTGGACTTTGGGACCCCAACTTTGCCTTGATCCTGCAGTGATCCATTCCACGTGAAACACCACATCACATGTCTTATATCTGCGTGCAAGACTTTTTGTCTTAAGCTGTGAATTACACTGTTGGTCGTGGATTAGATAATAAGTTTAAATGGATAAATTGAGATAAAAATTAAAAATTATATAAAATATTATTTTTTAAAATTAAAAAAATTAAATTATTTATTATATTTTATATCAAAATTTAAAAAAATTATAATAATTAAATAAAATAAAATAATATTTATATTCAAACCTAATTAGTCATCAGAGAAGAGATTAGTCTGCTATGTATCGTCTCTCTTCCTCTCATGACTGATGTAGTATTAAATAATTTAAAATAATTTATTATATTTTATTTATAAATCTATTATCTAATATAACATAAAAAAAAATAATAAATAGATTTTTCTATTAATTAAAATAAAACTATTATGATTATTTGAATTCAAAAGGGCTGGCTGGAAGGGAAGGGATACAATGGGCGTGGCTGTTGGTAATAAAAGTTTGTTGTTAATGGGTTCGAAACTTCCAACTTCGAACAGTATTGCAGTGCTGTTGTAGCCTGTTGTTTTTTTTTTTTTTGGGAGGGACCCACAGTATTATCCTATTGGTTCACAGGGCTTATCAATATTTTAGAGTCACCCTCTCTATCTTTCTCTCTTAACAATCTGAGACCGAAGCTTCATCCTCTGTTAGTAGACCTGTAGCAGTTTGCCGATGAGTAGAGACTAGGGAGAGTCGAAATCAAAGACCTACCAAAAAAAAAAAGAAGAAATCCAAAGCCAAACCAGGGAAGAGCGATGTCACCTGCAACAAGTGCCATTGCCGCCTACTCATCTTCCTCTTACGCTCCTTTCAATCTTTCCCCTCTCACCTCCTCATCATCACCCACTTGGGCAAAACCTAAATCAAATTCCCACCTTTTGCCCGTAGCACATCTAACTAGTACTAGAAGAACCCTCCTACGCTTCCCTTCTTTTTCGTTTAATTCTGATAAGCCCTCTCTCATGATTCCTTCTGCCATCTCTATTGAGAAGGAAACCCCAGAGACCCACCGCCCTAGCACTTTTCTCCGCGAATCTGACGATGTTCTCACCACCCTCTCTTCTTCTTCATCTTCCGTGCGGGCCCGCTTTGAGAAGATGATTAGGGACGCACAGGACACCGTCTGCGAAGCCATCGAAGCAGTTGACGGAGGTGCCCACTTCAAGGAGGACGTCTGGTCGAGGCCTGGCGGCGGCGGCGGCATCAGCAGGGTTCTACAAGACGGCGCAGTTTGGGAAAAGGCTGGGGTTAATGTCTCCGTTGTCTACGGGGTCATGCCTCCCGAAGCTTATCGTGCCGCTAAGGCCTCCGCTGATGATCAGATCAAGCCGGGTCCCGTTCCCTTCTTCGCCGCCGGAATTAGCTCTGTACTACATATATATCTGTTGCCTTTCTAATTGATGCTCCTTCCTGATCCATTTGTCTATATACGAAAATGTTTGAATTTTCTGTCGTCTTCAGGTTTTACATCCGAAGAACCCATTTGCCCCAACATTGCATTTTAACTATCGGTATTTCGAGACTGACGCTCCCAAAGGTAAACCTTACTTCCCAAATGGAAATGTATTTTCTTGAATCGCTCGTGCTCTTTCATGTTCGGAATAAACCATGCTATTCACCTGCATTTTGCATAGAGTTTGCTAGTACATGTTTCTGTCTGAACCTACTACTGTCAGCCCCGCGATTATATCTTCTTCCTTGTTATCAAAACCTTTTATACCATTTATACTCGTCGCTTAGTTTTTTGCGTTTCATTCGAGACTATTAGACTGAATTACCGCGATTTCAACTTGAATATTTATCCTAAGAGGGCAAAAACAGACAGAAGCAATGAGAACTTCCGAGGGAAATTTTTTCCTTTGGAAAGAAGAAAGTACAAGCAGTTTATATATATGAGAAGATTAAAGTAATATAGAGCCCGCTTTAACTGTTTTTCTCCTGAAATCAAGGAAGAAATATATTTTTTTGAGTTTGTAGGCATTATGATTTACATTAACTTCAACTACAGATTGTCAGATCACTTTGTGGAGATACAAGATGGAGGTCAATATATCAGTATTCTCTGCTTTGAATTCTTCTCTGTGGTTATTTCTTGCACGAGGTTGTGTTGTCTTTGTCTTCAGGTTATACCAACTTGTTGATGGGAAATTCGATCTCTCTTTTTGGGCTTTGCTCAGAGAGGGGGATTTCTAGATTGGACTCGTGTGCATGAAACAACTTGAACACTTTAATTCTGATGTCAGTTGACTGAGTTACTTGAAAAAGTGCGCTAACTAGCATTCGCAAATTTATCCTGTAAGATATTTTTATGGGTAAATTATGCAAACCACCTGGGGTTGTTAGTTTTACTTATTTCTAGTTCATAATCATTACCCGAAGTTACTTTGGTTGGTAATTCAGTATGAAAATTGAATTTTTTCCTAAAATTTTAATGGCACATGAATGTTAGAAGGGGAACATTTGTTATATGGATCACAAACCTCAGGAGGCAAAGTGTAGTTTTTTGAAATAAAAAATTCCCTGGCATTTCCCCAAACCTTGGGGGAGTGTAACCCACCCTCTTCGTCTTTCCTCCCGTATATCTGAAAACAGGCATACATGTTTGTTTCCCTAGCCATGAGTGTTCATTATTAGTATCACGATACCTTGTATTGATTATTGATACTTCACTGTGACTTCTTGTAGATGCCCCCGGAGCACCAAGACAGTGGTGGTTTGGTGGCGGAACCGATTTGACTCCTGCCTACATTTTTGAGGAGGATGTGAAGCATTTCCATTTGGTATTTGATTAAAACATTTGACCTTAATTCATTCCCTTGTTTGAACTATTGGGCAGCATTCATAAAACAAATCATTTTCTTTAGAAATGCATAGATTAAAAAAAATTGAATAGGTAGTCTATTTGGAATGAATTGTAAATGGAAACTTACTTTTTCTTTATGTAAGAAAAGTAGCTAGTTATGTTTGAACCTTTGGAATTTTGCATATTAAAAATCCATCGTCTGCCTGAAGGTGTATCGGTGTATCACCTCTTGATTTATAGTAAGCTCTGATGTTTACTTGTTCATATATGACAGTCTTAAGAAGAATTGCACGTATTGTTTGATTTGTATCTTCAAGAAATTCTTAGAAGCTCTAGAAGTTATGTTTTTTTTATGATAAGACATCAATGGATTTGGGCATATGCTTATTTGCATATTTCTGCAGGCTCAGAAAAGTACTTGTGACAAATTTGATCCTACCTTCTATGCTCGATTTAAGAAGTGGTGTGATGATTATTTCTATATCAAGGTATTTTCTTTCTAAAGCATTTGACCTCTATATCTTAAAAATGGTGCTGGTGATGATTGAGTTTTAATAATTCTTATTTTAAATATTGCTAACATCTCATTACTAGCAAAACATGTTCTTGAACTCATGTTAACAAATTGGATTGACATCTCAGTCTTCGTGTGACGTCTGGAATTTAAATGTGTTATATGGCCACAAGTCGTACACAATGCAATCCTGACATTTTGCCCTTGAGGATCTGACCTAGCCAAGTATATGGATTGTTTTCCCCTATATATATCTTGATTGCATGGAAGAATGAGACCATTTTGGGCCAACCTTTCAGTAAAACAACAAGGGCTAACATGCTACCTTTGAGGGCACTCGAAGTAGATAATTGAGAAGTGTTCAAGAAACAACTTGGTAGGACTACTTACAGAAAGAAAAAAAAAAAGATGGTAGGACTCCGATATATCGAATGGATTTTTTTATGTTGTTTGTGCATTGAACAGCTGATCAGTAAATACATTCATATATTGTGTTTGCCTGGATGAAACATGTGGGATAGGAATATAGGTACATCATTAATATATGGAGTTCCATTGTCCATCATTATCAAAGCCTATAGTATTAGGTAGATCTTATTATCATACGCATGGATTCAGAAAGAAATCTCACAATTTCTGACTAAACTGGATCTGTCAACTTGCCCAATCATACTCCCTGTATGATTACTTATAAAAAAAAGTTATACTCCTTGTATACTTGGATTTCACCATTTTTGGGATTGCATAAAACTTAATTTACTTACAAAGAACTGCTTTAGCAGCACCGTGGTGAGAGACGGGGACTGGGTGGAATATTTTTTGATGATCTAAATGACTATGATCAAGAGATGCTTCTTTCCTTTGCCACAGGTAATTACTTGAGAATTTTGAATTGATGTCTCATTATGTGGGTTTATCTTTAGTTTTGTGCACATCAATCCCCTTCGTGCTCACATCTATTGTTGACTTGTAGAATGTGCAAATTCTGTGGTTCCTGCTTACATACCAATCATACAGAAAAGGAAGGATATGCCATTCACAGACCAGCACAAGGCATGGCAGCAATTGCGAAGGGGGCGCTATGTAGAATTCAATTTGGTATAACATTGGGCCCTCAAGATGTTAGACGTGTAACATTTTTTCTTAATGAGGCCTTCCTAACCTCTTTCATTATCTATGAAGGTTTATGATCGGGGAACCACATTTGGACTGAAGACAGGAGGTAGAATTGAGAGTATTCTTGTTTCTCTCCCTCTAACTGCTCGGTGGGAATATGACCATGTAAGTTTTTTTCTCCAAGATCTCTTTTTAAAATTTGGATGAGGTTTTATATATGATGCTACCAGGAAGCAAATGTTATATGCTCATAATGGGAGGATGCTTTTGTTGTCCGATGTGTGCAGCAACCGGAAGAGGGAAGCGAAGAATGGAAACTATTAGATGCCTGCATCAATCCAAGGGAATGGATCTAACATTATTTAAAAGAATATATCTCTCTCCCTACCTTCCTTTTCCCTCTCTGTTCTCGTTTCAATCAATGTTTCGTTTTTGCTCTGATAGGAGTTAGGGCCCAATGTCTGTGACCAGATATAATTCACTAGAAGTAAAAGGTAATGTAGATTTAAATCATATACTATATGAGTATGGCCTTTTTGTAAGGGACGAAAGAAAATCTTCTAGTGAATAAATGTTAAGGTGACAGGGTTTAGAAATTGCTAGTGATTGCATAAATTCTGTAATCCTATGTTGATATCAAAGGAGATATAAACTTCAGCTTTAAAATTTTTGTAAGCATTTGTTAAGTGAAATTATTGTGCTCGTGTATATGAATAAGAACAGTTCATCAGCAAGCACCATTATTAGTAGTCATGAGGAAGAATGACTCAATTGCAATATGAGCTTTTAAACGGTGGATTTCCCGAACTACTTCCCCTTGCTGCATATAATGGAGTTTACATTGGTTACATATTATACAGTTTTGGCGATCCAAAAGAAGTTTTTAAGTTTACATCAATTTTAAAACTGTCACCCCAAATGCAATGCCAAGAAAAGTTGCAATGGCAATTCCAAAAATGCCAGCTAGAATGCCAGGAACAACCAACGAACTCCAACCTTTTGCCGTGGCCATTCCGCATGCAGTCGTAGGACCTCCAACGTTGGCATTTGATGCCAAAAGTAACAACCTTAAATCAAAGCGAAATAGCTTTCCTAATCCAAGGATCACGGCAAGATGAACTGCTATTTGGACTAGAGAAAACATAAAAATACTCGGTGCCGTGTTTAAGACATTCCATATACTCCCACTAGCACCAATCACAGTAAAAAATACCTGTTTCTGAAATGAACAAAAACATGTTACTTATGAACAGGGCAAAGGCTAGGTGCTTAGCCAATAGAGATAAAAAATCTGTTCAGAATGCTGAAAACCAAACTAAATTCATAAACTGACCTGCATGAGTAACAAAGCCATAGCCTCACCGGATGGTGCAAGATAACCAAACTGTGTTTGGAAGTGCCGTGGCTAGAATAACAACAATCGCTGTTATGGCTGGGAGGCTGCCCCCTTGGATTCCAAAAACCTTTGTGATATAAGTGCCAGTCTTACAGATGACAAATGATACAGCAAGCGCTGTAGCCATTTGTAGCACAGGCAGTTTGTTGCCAGACTCGGATTCCACCTCTGTTGCAGCATCTGCCAAAGTTCTACCTTTCATTACATGTCATTGTTATGGTGATACAATTACATAATTTACATTCACCTGCTACTGCCATTTTTTGTCAACTTAAAATTATTAGAAGCGAGAACAGAATATGAAATCCTTGTATTTCCCCTTTTTATAGATTAGTTGCACATGTACCCAATGAGTTTCAAACCCACAACCTCACTGTCCACCAAGTTCTTACAAGAAGAGAAAGCACATGTATAAAATATAAGGGAGATGAACCAACAACTCTACCATCATGACAGAATCGCCATCTAATTTACAGTTCATAATTTTGCTCACCATTGGTCGACTTGGAAGTCTCAGGGGGTATTTTAGAAGCTAATGCAAACAATGTCGTAAAATATGCAGCACAAATAACATTATCTGCAGCTAATCCAGCAGCTAAAACTAATGCAGAAACACCAAGGGCTTCAGAAATGGCAACGTAATTGACAGCTACACAACATATAAAAAGAACAAAAACAAGGAAAGTGTTACTCATGACAGGGAATTCTAATATATATGTATAGCAAGAGAATACCACAACCAAATAGATATATCTTGTGAGTATTTAGGACGGTGTCAACAATGGTTTTTAATATTTCTGTAGCTCAAGAAACTTGAAAGCAAAGTACCACCACCAATGTGTCTGCCCATGAGTGCAGCTGCTATTTTCCAACTATCCTGACCAAGTGATCGCATTGGCATGGCACCAACACATATGCTACTGCTGTTCCAACTGTTGTTGCAACTGCCATACAAAAAAGAACAAAAAGAAAAAAGAAAAAAAAATATCATGTCAAGACTCCAAAGCACAGAATGCAAATAAATAAAACTAAAGCATAGCATGGTTGAGTGTATTGAATGATTAATCTATAGATGTTAGTATATTGCCCAACTGAAGTGTCACGGTTCTCTATAATCACGGAGAAAGAAATGTGCAGAGACCAACCAACAGGTCGATAAAGAGAGAGATATGATTTGGCCACAAAAAGTGAAACATGGATTTCAGAAGGAGACTTTCGACAGATCATAGTTGCATGGGTGCCTTCGGATCAAAAGTTGATTCATTTCTTCCCATGCCAGATAAATTATTTTAAAGGTACTTCCCAGCCAAGTTAAATCCTTTTTTTTTTTATAATTTAGAGCACCTAAAGAACCAAAGAAGCGTACTTAAGAACATTTGGAACAATATCAGTGAACTTGTTACAGAGCCACAATAACATATTTAGAGAAACCAAATCAGGAACTTGAAGAGACTTGAAAGCTGAGGTGGAACATAAAATTTATGTAGAGTCATTGTTCAGTTACTAACATCTGTCAAGCATGGTCCACTTAGGACTTTGGACCTAAGTCTCCAATCAGCTAGCATAAGATGATATGAGGAAACTAGAAGTCAAATTAATTTGAATAGGAAAAGCTGCAAGCCTTAAATGAAAGAAAAAGGGTGACAATCTACTTATTCAACCTGCACTTCTGATCTATTCTATGCTGAAGTATATAATTAAAATTAACCTCCAAATATTTACAACGTAACCAAAACATTCATTTATAAACCAAAATGCCTGCAGTAATCAAGCAATGCATTGATCAGCAAGTCATTTTAAAAACCAAAGATAGCAAAGACCAAGAGCCAGTTGAGGTTAAGTAACAAGCAACATATGGTTATTCCATTATTTAGGGCTTTGCAAAAACACCATCACTCTGACTCCGCTCTGATCGGCATCATAGTCAGAGTCGGACTTGGGCACGATCAATTTGTCAGAGTCAAAGTTGGAAGTCCAAACGGTACTCTAAAAAAAATCCTACTTTGACTCTTAACTACGATTTCACCTTTAATTTAAAAACAATTCATCACAGGTTCATATCTTAAAAGGTATCACTTTAGTAAATGATACTCTAACAGCTCAATGAACCAGCGCACGTTTACCTAAGTTATCCCAATGTCAACTGTCAAGCGTTCGAGCCTCTCTCACCCCATTGCCATCCATTTTCAATTTGCTTTTGAGTTAAGACTTGCAGTGACGATTTATAATTCCAAAGCTGTGACATTTGTAAAGCCATCACTAAGTCACTATCGGGTACTCGAGAAATTCTAGAGTCCTAGACATAAGCATCACACTCTATACATCTATTTAAAAACATGTTATTTTACTTTTTTATCCGCGTAATGAAAATGATTCCAGACATATTTGTAAGTAAAATATGATAAAAATATAAAATAACATTTTTAAGTGGGTGCATAAGGTGTGACGCTTATGAATAGTACTGCTCTCGAATACTCAAATCTACTTCGCTTTGCACTTAGGGTTAATATCACTCAATTAACCGTCCTCACACTCACAGCCTCATCTCCCTCTCTCTCTCCCTCTCTCTCTCTCTCAACTTAGGACCTCAGATTCATTCTCCTTGGGCTGAAAGCCCTTGTTATTTCCCAATATTTTGCTTGAATGTTTTATCTTCTTTTTTTTTTTTTTTTTTGATAAGTAACTCAAATGTTTTATCTTCTTGATCCTGAAATCATCATCATCAACCAGTTCCCACAAACTCTCTCTTTCTCTCCATACAGATGGAGAGGAGACACTCTGATTTAGCTGAACTCAACTGCTTTGACTTTTTTCTCCGAAACTCTAATTAAAATTACCAAAAACATCATTACAGAGTTTTTCATTTTGGAGGTTTTTGTTTTTGTCGTCTATTTTTTCCTACATGTATTTTGATCTTCTTTTGTAGATCTTTCTTGATTTCTTAGTTATTTCAACCGTAGCTAGTGAAAGAGATTTGAAAAAGAACTCCTGTTAGCTGAGTTTGATCAAGATTCCGCTGGATTATAAAACCCACCATGCAGCAATTAAGGAGATTGAGTATGTCAATTTTGGATACTCTAGTGGCAGTGCCCCAGTTGAAAACGAAGGCTTTGAGTTCATGGGCTGCTATGCAGGACACCTATTTTTTTATCAAGGCACTTTCATTTTGTGGATTCTACATTGAATTATAGCTCACGGGTACCAATTATTCTTCATGGGTTTTATTTGGTTGTAACTATTCGCCATTTTTTGTTTGTTTGTGGGGAATATGAAGGAAAATTATAAGAATTTTCTAAGCTCATTCTTCTTCTTCTTCTTCTTCTTTTCCGTTTAGTCGCCTCCCCAACTCTGTAGAAATTCCAGCTCCAACGACTCTGACATCATTGGTGAAGTCAGCTGGAGTTAAGCTTGAGCCGGAGTCCAAAAACAACACCAACTTTAATTCTAGTTGGAGTTCGGATTTGTGAACTCCAACTCCATTAGAGTCGGAGCTCCATCCTACCATTATTGGAGACGATCAGTTAATTAATCAGTAATAATCCTACTTGTGCAAACAGACCACAGCCTATTGCTTATCATAGCACATAACAAAATTCCAAGAAACAAACCAGTGACATTCTCTCTTTCAATATTTAAGAGACGTACAGCCATGTCTAACAAAGAAAACTAACATATAAGTACATTATAGTCCACACTTCTATATGAGTAAGTATTACCTGAGCCCAGCAAGAAAGCCAAGAGAAGTGTCCCGGTTGACTTTATCACACGGCGTAGGTCTGCTCTAAACAATAACAATGGTACAGCCATTGAGAGCAGAAACTCCAGCACTACAGAATACAGCTTCATTCGCAATAATCCCCAAATTACTTGCTGCAAGTCCTACCAAAATGCTCACTAAAGCGCCACTCAACGTACTTCCGATCTTGGTCTTCTCCGACCTACAGTTCCAATGAAAACGTACTTTTTAAGTTCTCTCTCGAGTAGAGTCCATCTCCCAGAAAATGCAACAGTAAATTAAAATTTCAAATAATATCTCTCTTTCTCAAGAAAACCAAAATTCCTCATTAGGTAAATTGATTCGGCTGAAGGCATTTTCCAAAATTCTCTCTCTTTTCTCTTTTTTTTTTTTTTTTTTTTTTTTTTTTTTTTTTTTTTTTTTTTTCAGCAAGTAGTAGATTCATTTCAAAAACTAAAACTGTTCCTTACATCACAAAAGAAAAACAGATAAATCAAAGCCAAACACAGAAGGTTAAACATTTTTTTTAATAAGTAATCAAATATTATTAATTAAAAATGGGCACCAACTACCAGTTACAAAAGTCAATATGCCTTATCTACGAAGGCGCATTAGAAACTAAAAAATCATGAAGATTCATGTCATTAAAATCTACAGCAATTGTCTAAGTACAAAGAGTCCTAAAAAAGAAAATTCTAAGCTCCACCATAGATCTCTCTGTCTTCAAATGTCCGCTCATTGCGCTCCTGCCATAAGCACCACATGATATAAGTCGGAATCATTTTTCAAACCGCTTTACTCTGTTAAACACCTCGAATGGAGGTCCAGCACGCCACCATTTCCACCATAGATTCTGGCATCACCCACGCTAAATCCATTCTTTTAAACACCTCATGCCAGAGAGACCTAGCAACCTCACAATGTAAAAGTAGATGATTTACCGACTCACCCCCACTTTTACACATGCATCACCAATCTGTAATGATTATCCTCCTCTTTCTCAGATTATCCGTAGTGAGAATCTTGCCTAAAGAAACTGTCCACACAAAGAAAGAATCTTTGGGAGGAGCCTTGTTCTTCCAAAGTCTTCCCCAAGGAAATTGTATCACAGGTTCATGTGTGAAAACCGTATAAAAAGAATGAACTGTGAATACCCCTCTGCCTATAGGAATCCACCACAAACCATCTTCATGCTGGATATACAAATGACACGAATACAACAGACTACATAAATCTACAAAACTCTCCACTTCCTAATCTTGTGCCGTCCGGATGAAATTGATATTCCAGTGTGTACTTCCACCCGAGATTCTCATAGCCTCCGCCACTGTGGCATCTTTGTCACTTGCAATCAGGAACAGTATAGGAAACAAATCTTGAAGAGCACTGTTACCACACCAAGCATCTTTCCAAAATCTGATCCTGGACCCTGTACCCAACTGAAACCGAGTATGATAATAGAAGGCCTCCTACCCTCTTCTTATATGTTTCCATAGCCCCACTCCATAAGAGCCTCTAACTTCTCTAATACACCAACCCTCCCTAAACCACCGTATTTGTTATCGATCAATACTTTCCACAAGGCTTCCGATTCCTTAATATAACGTCACAACCATTTTCCAAGTAACGCCCTGTTGAACAATCTCAAATTTCTAATATCCAACTCTCCACTAGAGATAGGACGACAAACATTTTCCCACTTGACTAATGAAATTTAAATTCCTCTCCTAAACCACCCCACAAAAAATCTCTCTGTACCTTCTCAAGTCTTCCAGCCACACTTGCCGGTATAGAGAATAAGGATAAGAAATAGGTAGGTAGATTAGAAAGTGTACTCTTGATAATGTAATCCGGCCCTCTTTCGACAAGTACATTCTCTTCCAACCTGCCAATCTCCTCTCTATTTTTTTTAATCACTGTATCCCAAATCGAGCACGACCTCAAATTTATACCCAACGAGAATCTCAAGTACGTCATAGGAAGAGACGCTATCTTGCACCCCAATATCCTAGCCAACTCTCGAACATTCTGGACTCCCCCAATCGGCACCAACTCGGATTTATCATAGTTCACTTTTAAGCCAGATACAACTTCAAAACAAATAAGCAACGCCTTCACAACACGCAACAGATCTGGATTAGCCTCACACATAATAAGCGTATCATCTGCCAACCTCCTACAACACCATTAGCCAAGATCATTCTACTTAGTACCTCCATAACAATAACAAAAGTAGAGGAGATAACGGATTCCCTTATCTCAAACCACGAGAGCTCGAAAAGTAACCCTCTGGGCTGCCATTGATCAACACAGAGAATCTTGCTGTGGAAATGCACCAGCTGATCCAAGACCTCCACCTCTCTCCAAAACCACACCTACCCAATAGATAAAGAAGAAAATTCCAATTAACATGATCATACGCCTTTTCCATATCTAACTTGCACATAATCCTTGAACTCCCATCCTTCAATCTATTGTCCAGACATTCATTAGCAATTAAAACCGCATCAAGAATCTGTCTTCCCTTTACAAATGCATTTTAAGGCTTAGTTATAATCTTCCCCAACACCACACTTAACCGATTAGCAAGTACTTTAGAAATAATCTTGTAGACTCCATTCACTAAGCTAATAAGCCGATAATCTCTAATTTCACTAGCCCCCACCTTTTTAGGTATTAATGCCAGGAAAGTGGTGTTGAGACTTTTCTCATACTTCCCAACCGAGTACAATTCCTGAAACACCTTCAAAAGTTCTTCTTTTATCACCTCCCAACATTCTTGAAAAAATCCCATAGAGAACCCGTCAAGTCCAAAAGCCTTATCTTTTTCCATATTTCTTACTACATCATACACCTCTTTCTCCTCAAATGCCCTCTCCAGCCTAGCTACATCCCCCGTCTCAATAGTGTCAAATACCAAACCATCAAGAATAGGCCTCCACCCCACCTGCTCAGTAAGGAGCTTCTCAAAGAAATCAGTAACATGATCTTTAATAACCTCATCTTCCCTGCACTCCACCCCATCAATATTCAGTACCTCAATGTTATTGTTTCTTCTATGTGAGTTTGCAATTCGATGGAAAAACTTCGTACTCTGATCCCCTTCCCTTAACCATAGTGCTCTTGACTTTTGTCGCAAAGACATCTCTTCTTGTAAAATAATCCTCTCAAGATCTGCGACCAATACAGTTCGTTGTGATTGCTCCTCCTCAGAAAGTGGCCTCCCTGCTTGGAGTCTTTCTAATTCCTAAATTTCCATCCACTTGATCTTTTTATTGTCCCTTATGTGTCCAAAAGATTGTTTATTCCACTCCTTTAAGTCTCTTTTTAAGGCTTTCAATTTGTTCGCAAAAATGAAAATGGGTGTACCATTGAACTGATAAGAAGTCCACCATTGTTTAACCCTCTTCACAAAACTTTCTGATTTCAACCACATATTCTCGAACTTAAAGTATCTATGAATGCCTTCACAATCTAGCAAAATAGGCCAATGATAAGAATTTAAGTGTATCAAACGCTTTTGCCAAACCTCCGGAAAATGACTTTCCCAATCAGGTGAAATTAGAAAGCGATCCAAGCGAGACCAAGTTTGGTTATTTGACCATGTGGTTGGGCCCCCTACGAGAGGAAGGTCTACCAAATTCAAGTCAAAGATACACTATGCAAACTCCACGCTTGTAGGCCTCAATCTTCTTCTTCCTGAGCTTTCACTTGTGAATCTCACAATATTGAAATCCCCCTAATACACTAAGGAAGATCCCACCAACTATGTACCCCTGCTAATTCATCCCACAATAATCTTCTGTCAACGTCTGAATTTGGTCCATATACACCTGCAAAAACCCAAAAGAAATCATTGGACACATTTGTAAAAGAACACGCTAACATATATCTCCTTATATATTCCTCCACTTTCTCCACCACCCGCCTATCTCACATAACCACAATTCCTCCCAATGCCCCTATTGAGGCCAAATATACCCAATCCACATGAATACCGCTCCATAAACTATGCACAATCTTCCTATTAATCATTTTAACTTCGTCTCTTGTAAACAAACAATGTCTGCTTTCCACTCACGAAGCAAGTTCCAAACCCAGTGGCACTTATCTACCTCGTTAAGCCTACGCACATTCCAAGATACAATCTTTGGCTTCATTTAGAAACAGCCAGCCCCTTCCCTTTTACCCTACTCCTACTGGAGCTCCACTCCGAATTCATCGACCATGCCAATTTTTTAAGCTCCCGAATTTTCTTCAGATCCCCATTTCTTTTTGTTGATGTCTAGCTTCCATAGCAGTTAACAATGCTATAAACTGCTCTTCATAACCCTCACAATTAATCCCCACATAATGTTGAATCTCTTTCACCTTGTTTATGACCCAATCTAAGACTTGGTTTGGATAACAGTAGTTTAAAGGAATAGGAATCCCCCTACTATTAATCTGATAATTCTGAAACTCTTCACCCACCGAAATTCCATCCAGGCCCACCTGATCGCAAGCCTCAAGGAGAAAAAATTCATCCTCTATCAAATGCATAAGCACCTGATCACACACCTCAAGGAGAAAAAACTCATCCTCTTCAAAATGCATTTGTAAAGGGAAGACAAATTCTTGATGCGGTTTCAATTGCCAATGAATGTCTGGACAGTAGATTGAAGGATGGGAGTTTAGGGATTATGTACAAGTTAGATATGGAAAAGGCGTATGATCATGTTAATTGGGATTTTCTTCTTTATCTACTGGGTAGGTGTGGTTTTGGGAAGAGGTGGAGGTCTTGGATCAGCTGGTACATTTCCACGGCAAGATTCTTTGTGTTGATCAATAGCAGCTCAGAGGGTTACTTTCCAAGCTCTAGTGGTTTGAGACAAGGGGATCTGTTATCTCCTCTACTTTTTGTTATTGTTATGGAGGCACTAAGCAAGATGATCTCGGCATTGGTGGCTAATGGTGTTGTAGGAGGTTTTCAGGTGGGATTCTTGAGTAGGGGTATTACTACTATTTCTCATTTGTTGTTTGCAGATGATACACTTATTATGTGTGAGGCTAATCCAGATCAGTTGTGTGCTGTGAAAGTGTTGCTTCTTTGTTTTGAAGTTGTATCTGGCTTAAAAGTGAAATATGATAAATCCGAGTTTGTGCCGATTGGGGGAGTCCAAAATGTCCAAGAGTTGGCTGGGATATTGGGGTGCAAGATAGCGTCTCTTCCTATGATGTACCTGGGACTCCCGTTGGGTATAAATTCGAGGTCGTGCTCGATTTGGGATACGGTGATTGAAAAAATAGAGAGGAGATTAGCAAGTTGGAAGAAAATGTACTTGTCGAAAGGGGGCCGGATTACGTTGATCAAGAGTACACTTTCTAATCTACCTACCTATTTCTTATCCTTATTCCCTATACCAGCAAGTGTGGCTGGAATACTTGAGAAGGTACCGAGAGATTTTCTGTGGAGTGGTTTAGGAGAGGAATTTAAATTTCATTTAGTCAAGTAGGAAAAGGTTTGCCGTCCTATCTTTAGTAGAGGGTTGGGTATTAGAAATTTGAGGTTGTTCAACAGGGCGTTACTTGGAAAATGGTTGTGGCATTATATTAAGGAATCGGAAGCCTTATGGAAAGTAGTGATCGAGAACAAATACGGTGGTTTAGAGGAGGGTTGGTGTACTAGAGAAGTTAGAGACTCTTATGGAGTGGGGCTATAGAAACATATAAGAAGAGGGTGGGAGGCCTTCCATTATCATACTCAGTTTCAGTTGGGTACATAGTCTAGGATCAGATTTTGGAAGGATATTTGGTGTGGTAACAGTGTTCTTCAAAATTTGTTTCCTATATTGTTCCTAATCGCAAGTGACAAAGATGCCACAGTGGCGGAGGTTATGAGAATCTCGGGTGGAAGTACACACTGGAATATCAATTTCATCATTTCATCCAGGCGGCACAAGACTGGGAGGTGGAGAGTTTTGTAGATTTGTATAGTCTGTTGTATTCATGTCATCTGAATATCCAGCATGAAGATGGTTTGTGGTGGATTCCTGCAGGCAGAGTGGAATTCACAGTTCGTTCCTTTTATACGGTTCTCACACAAGAACCTGTGATACAATTTCCTTGGAGAAGGCTTTGGAAGAACAAGGCTCCTCCCAAAACTTCTTTCTTTGTGTGGACAGCTTCCTTAGGCAAGATTCTCACTGTGGATAATCTGATAAAAATGAGGATAATCATTACAAACTGGTGCTGCATATGTAAAAGTGGGGGTGAGTCGGTGAAACATCTACTTTTACATTGTGAGGTTGTTAAGTCCCTCTGGCATGAGGTGTTTAAAAGAATGGATTTAGCGTGGGTGATGCCAGAATCTATGGTGGAAATGGTGGCGTGCTGGACCTCCATTCGAGGTGTACAACAGATCAAAGCGGTTTGGAAAATGATTCCAATTTGTATAATGTAGTGCTTGTGGCAAGAGCACAATGAGCGGACATTTGAAGACAAAGAGAGATATATGACGGAGCTTAAAATTTTCTTTTTTAGGACTTTTTGTACTTGAGCAATTGCTGTAGACTTTAATGGCATGAATCTTCATGATTTTTTAGTTTCTAATGTGCCTGCATAGATAAGGCATATTGACTTTTGTAATTGGCAGTTGGTGCCCATTTTTAATTAATAATTACAAGATGAGAATGTGGATCTTTTCCACTATGGAACTCCAGCAAACATGTGGGGATTTTGATGAATGGGATATTTCCAAACTCTAAGTTGGAATGAGCCCATTGCGCAATGGAATGAGCGCATCAATTCTGGGATCAATGTATCTTTACAACTTGCCATGCTTAAAGGTCTTTGAGCAGAAACCGAGTCTCTAGCAATCCCTTCAGTTTCCCAATTTATGGTCTTATAAGGATTATTGATGGAATTGATTGTATTTAGAGAGTCTCTTTCAAGAACAACTTTGTTAATCTTCCTTGTATAAGCTTCTTGTAACCCTATGAAGGCAGCCATTGCTTCCCCTATGTTTGGATCAGCACCCCAATTGTAGTGTGCTACAACAAATTGTAATGTGCCAAGACTATTTTTGCATACTGCTATTGAAGTGCTCTCATCTCTAACTGCCACATCAAAGGTAATAGAAAAAGTATCCTTGGATTCAGGAGGACTCCAACTTTGGTTTGATTCTATGAACTTCAGTTCCTAGGCTCTATCATGCTCTCTATATAGATCTAGAGTTTTTTTTTTTATGTAGTCAACTGTATGGTTTGCAATGTTGTAAGTGATCTGATTCCTTATAAATCATAAGTGATCTATAACTATTGTAGAGAAAAGCTGGAAGTTACAAAATTCTCTTATTTGCAACCGGATTTTTTTTTTTAACAAACACTTTTCCTTCTCTTTAATTTTTTCAAAAGCAAACGTTCAAGTATAGCCTTTTATTTCTTTTCCAACAAGCTTTCCTCATGGTGGGTAATGAAAAATTGTCTGAAAAACCAAACTTGGGATCTGGGACTTCATTTTCTGGCCCAACAAGAACTAAAAGTTCCCATAATTAGCCAGGTGTTCCATTTTCAGGAGTCAAAACAACACAACCTAACTATTTACTAGACTTTTCTATTACTTTCCTCGTCAACCAAATAGAGCATAAAATTATGAGACAGAAGAGGGAAAGGGGGCTTTACCATAAACCGAAAGCGCCGGTGGCAAAGAGAGCGGTCCAGGTACCCTAGTGGTCATTAGGAGAAATGAGAGGTAGATTGGAGTGGGACCGAGCCGTTACAGTGCGAATCGAACAAGGTTTTAAAGGAGGAGATAGAAAGGTTTGGGCTCTATAAGAAGTGAATGATGATGTATCACAGGGTAGTGAGGTGGTCGTTGAGTTCGAGGTTGTGATTTGGCGGAAAGACATATGTGACCGTCTGAAGTAAGAGTGTGGATTGCGGAAAGAGAGAACCTTTGTCGCCATCAGCTGTCTCTGTCTTCACCAGCGAGCGAGCGGGAGTGCATGTGTGAGAAAGCTTGAGCAGACACTGGCGTGTATAAAAAAGAGCAAGCGGTCTGACACAACACATGCACGGAGTTTTTGTGTTGTGTTCATCTCTTGCAAAATATAAACGTGGGTAATACGAAATTTTTACCATTTACAGGGACGGCGAGATATCATCATGCAAGAGCTGACTTGGATGATCCATTTTCTGTGGTGTAATGAGATACTACTTTCGCAAGAATTGTTGCAAATACGGGAGGGATCAAATCTTTTCTGGTACTCTGAAAAGCAAAACTTAAAAGATAAGAAGTCTTGTGCCAGTTAATCGACAACTTCTAACTAAAACTTCCTTCTTCATCTTTCGTATAAGGCCACAAACAAGCCATGCGTTTCACCATTGCTTTTTTAGTCAAAATTGATACAAAAAAGCATTGCATTGATAATGTCACCATTATACAGTATTACTACGACATGAAATCATTCCAATTTCAGCAAATCGATCATGCTAATGCCTCACTAGGTTCCGTGACTGGGTAGTGAGGTTTCGCAGAACTCTCGCTTTGATAAATTTCCAACTCCTAATTATAATTCCCAATTATCTGTTGCCAGAGGGGAGATCCAGCTTTTCACTGCAGGATATGCTTTCCCCCAGCTTCTGCTTCTTTCCACCTGAGCTCTCCTCCTCCTCCAAAGCTTTTAATTTATTCCTGATTGCAGCTATTTTAGCCCCACGACTCATTTGTCCTGAATTACTACCAGAAAGACTTGTCTTGTTTGACTCACCCATTCCTTTGGAAGACTTCTCAGCTGTTTCCACCAAGTATTTCTCACTAGCCAGTCGGACAACCAATGGGCGGCCACAAGCTAATTTCCCATGCATCTTCTCCTTGGCCAATTTAGCTTCCTGCATCCTCACTTTAATGGTGGAAATCAGTACGTGCTTGAAATAAAATCATCCCTTTATCCGAATATGCCCATTTCTGTTTTACTTGTCAAAAATAAAAGATAATACTATCAAAATCAATCAACTTACCTCTTTCGTACTATACTGGACGAAAGCAAAACCCCTTGGTGCTCCACGTTTTGGGCCACGAGTATGCCACAGGAAATCTTCAGATACAATCTTCCCAAAGGGGGAGAACATCTTAATCAGAGCAGCCCTGAAGATTAAAGTTAAAAAAAAAAAAAAGTAAGAGCAGATAGGGAACCTAAATTCTCCGTCAAAATAAATGGTGCAACAAAGAACTCTTAAGCTCTATTTTTTTTAAAAAAAAAATCTTACTCTGTTACTCTCAAATCAAGGTTACCAATGTAAAGTCTGCTTTCACACTTCTCGTCAATAAAACCATTAGGATCCTGCATCGATTCATTACACCTCGTTTAAAAGTCCATAACGCAATGATAGATCATCTTATTATATTATTTGTCATTATTAATATTATTATTATTATTTCAACTCATAGGTTAGACTAGGATCCAATGGGCCTCGAGCCTAATACCTCACTCTCCATCTCATGTTTCTGGAGGAAGAGTTATTTGAGCAAGACATCAGTGACCTAGATCAAATTAGATATGAAACACATGGTGAACCTATACCCACATGCATTAAGCTTGGATATGACAACCATATTGAGCCTTTGCTGGATTCAAATAAGTAATTTTACTTCAAAGTAAATCAAGTGAAAGAACTGTTTCTTTGCATCATAAAGTTTCAGTTTAAAACCTAGACAAGATTACTGCAGTTAAGTTCATAATGACAGAGTTCCACAAATATGTTGAAAACATCTTGTACCTTTTTTTTAAAATAAGCAATCAAGAAGTTTTATTCATAATAATAGGCCAAGCCCAAGTACACATGAAGTATACATGAGAAATACCTATCTATAATGTACAACTGAAAGAAGAAAGTCATGGACATTGAGTCCATTACAAACAATAGCCCCCACACAAGAAAACAATGTTTTAAAGAAAAAAACTTTCAGCTCCTCCATTGTTCTCTCTTGGTTTTCAAAGACATCTTGTACCTAACTGGATAATGCATAAGCACCCTATAAACACGAGGCTTCAAGTATATAATCTAAACCCCACTAGCAATGCCCAACCTTTGAGATCTATACAAGAAAACTTTGAGATTATTCAATGAAGTTCACCACATTAAGTTTCAGCATCTGTAATATATTTAAAAAAATGCCTAACAAAAATTTAGCAATCACCTGGGAGCACAGGAAGCACTTGGCCTTATATCGACGTACAAGGATATAATCAATAAATATTGATGGATCATTTTTTGGGGGTGATGCTCAGATACACACACAACAAGAGAACAATTAGAGTAATGACCTAGGAAAAGTGACACATATACACTATAATATGTAAAAAGACTACTCAATATAAATCTTCCCTAGAATCACTTATAAAGCCTAGTTTCACCTACTAAGTAGCAATGTGAGACTTAGCAACCATGACTACCTTTAGAACTAACCCATTTGATGTGGGTTATTCATGTTCCCAATCTGGGATTGGGGTGTTACATTTAGCTTTAAGAGTGACTACTTCAGTCAGTGAAACACTAGCTACCGGCCAATGCAGATCAGTGCACCAGCCAAAAAAGGGTTCTTCGAAAGGAAAAACAGAAGATAAACCAGCAAAAACATGCATCAACATCCAATTCCCATGGAAAAGAACTCATGATGAAAATATCAAAAAAAGAATCCAATCAGAAAAGTGGTTCAGAATCTTCAGATTTACAATAAAGACAACTTCCAATTTCAAATATAGTAAGGACTTTTGAACCTACCATGAGACCCAGAAGCAATATTATGTCAATGGGAGATATAGTCCACAAGCAAATGAAACCTCCGAAATATTAGATATAGCTGTTTGCATGCACCTGCATGTAAACAAATAAAACGTGATAGAGTTCAATTTTTTCAGACACTTCAAATCATGCTCAAAGACTACATTCTCAGATAACATTAATAAGAGGGAAAAAAAAACTTATTTTCAGCTCAACATATCTAATAACTAAATCCTAGTACCCAACAGCAAAGACATCATTAAAGCATGCATATGCACTATTCTTGAAATTGCAAAGCTAACTGCATTCGATACTTAAATAGCAGAATATGCTCTCCTCTGCTATGGGTTACAAGTGCTTGAGAAAAATGGCAATTCAGCCACATCCACAAATTTATGGTAATGGAGACCAGATTATGAAAACGAAGTAACTATTTTTTAGGGGTTCTACCCGCCCATGCAGGGGCGGGTTAACCCTTCCCCGCCCCCGGGATGTGAGGGCAGGGGCGGGGGCGGACCCCTCATCCACCCACCCTCTCCAATAGTGCCCATGGCCCACTAGGCCCAAAAATTATTTATAGACCAAAAAGTGACCAAAAACACATTTTTGGACCCCAATTATCACATAAATTAAATTGTACATTTAAATTTTTAAATATGACCATAATTTAAAAACTATTAACATGGTTTTTAAATTTGTTAGTGCATATAATATGTAAGTTAATGTAGCGTAATGGAGCATTTATATAGGAGGCCGCAATACAAGAGTCCGCTGGGGCCAGCCTGCCCCCTCACCCCCACTGGGCTTTCTCATGGGTATGGTTTTTCTCTTCTTCTCTCAGTCGAAGATGTCTGAATTTTTACAGGATGACTAAATAGATCATACGCATATGCATGAGACAAAATCAAACCGAAACACCATCTGTTACAAATTTGTACAAGTTCACTAACAAAATCATACCCATATACATGAAACCAAACTAAATCCAAACACAATCTGTAATACATGTCTAGATCTAAAAAAAAAATCTTCCGACGATTTCACAAACAGAGGGTGGGTATAGATTATATGCATATGCATGAGACAAAAATCATACCCAAACACAATCTGTAAGATGTTGAAATTTCTACGAGTTGAGTAAGAAAATCATACCCATATACACGAAACCAAACCAAATTAAAAAAAAAAAATCTGCACATCTAAACAAGAAAACAAAAAATCCCTCAGACGATTACAGAAACAGAGATTGGGGAGATCTCAGAGATCCTTACACCCAGACCCGACGGCTGCCGTTTTCCTCATTTATGTTGAGACCACACACTGTTTTGTGTGATTTTCTGGAGGGTTGCGGTTGGTCGTGGTGAAAACTTGATGGAACAGAGAGAAGGAAGGAGAGATTGGGACCGACTGAGGGAGAGAGAAAGAACGAGAGGGAGGCGGAACAGAGGATTTACCAGACGGAGATAGACGGAGATAGACGGAGAGAGAAAGAGAGTGGCGGCTGTTGTTGGTGGAACCTCTGCGAGACGGCGACGCGGGGAGAGAAGAGGCAGCGTTGTTCGGTCACGGAGAGAGAAAGGGAGATATTTCTGAGAAATGGTGAGGTTGTCGGCGCGGTGGGGGGTTGGGGGAAGAGAAAGAGAGGGGAGAAATAAACTTTTGTATGTACACTATCATTTTATTTTATTATTATAAATTTTATAAAATTTTATATAAAATAAAATAAATAATTTAATTTTTTTAAATTTTAAAATAAAAAATAAAAAATAATATTTTATTAATTATCAATTTTTATTTAAATTTATCTCACCTTATTTATAAAAATAAACTAAACTTTTAAATCTGGTAAATGTTGGGTAAAACGGTGTCGTGTGAAAGTGGGGGAGGAGGAGGAAGAGGAAGAGAAGGAAGGGCTGGGCTTTCCGTCTAAAATTAAGAAGGGAGGGTTGGGCTTGTGTTTTGGATTTTTTTGAAAAATAGATGATCCTACAAATCAGTTTGGGCTTAACAATTGGCCAATAATCTTTTCTTATTTTCTTCCAAATTAATACCAACTCTTCATAAATTTTTAATAAAAATAAACAAAATCTTGAGAAATTAAATTTTAATGTAGCATTTTATTTCCTTTTATTTTGAGTTCTATAAATATTAAATTGAATTGTTATATTTTAGTATAAATCTGTAGTTAGTTATATAATTGTTATATTTCTTTCATTTTTGGATAAATTGAATAGTTTCGAAAATAATTTTTGGATAAATTGAATAGTTTCAAAAATAACCTGAAATTAATAACATTATTTGAGTAGAATTACAACTTCTAATGTACTGTAATTTTTTTTAAAATTTTTTTTAATTGTAAAGTATGAGATTTTATATTATAAATATATGATTAAATTATTTAATACTTTATATTGTAGTTTGTAATTTTAAAATTAACAAATTATATATTTGTTTTGAAAATAACAAACATAGAACATACGCATTCAGCTATAACTGTTAAAATTAACAATAATAGGTTTGTTAGTATAATTAAAAATTTCCTTCAAGGAATAAATTATAATTTCTTAATACTTTAAATAGATCTACATATTTATTAAATCTCTTATTGTTCTTAAAATAGTGCTATTTAATAAATGTAAATATACAATTATTATGTGGTATTTTTTTTAATTTGTTTTTTCTATCAGTCCGTTGTTTTTGCTGCTAGTTCACTCTTTCTCATTGCACTTCTTGTTAGTTTTCTTCACTTTCACCTTTTATTTGTCGTCTACTTTCTAGTATGTTCTTTTTTTTCTCATGTGAAAACTTTTTATTCTATTTATTTGTTAATGATGATTGTCATCATTGTACCTTTATAATATCTCTTGTTTGAAAAAAATATCAATATTTAGGAAATTTCTTTTGCATTTATTTAACAAATGAAAAAAAAAAGAATCATTTCTTTATAAAAGCATATGAATTTGTAAATGTTCATTATAATAATTTTGTATTTTTTATATGTGAATCTAAAGTTTTATTTAGATATTATTTGATCTTATATTAGTTGATTTGATGTATTCTCTATGAATTTCTTTCATATTAAATGTCATTTGTTGTGCTTTTGATATAGATGCTTGTAACATTGTTTATCTACTATATTTTCATGTATATCCATATGTACTTATATGTTTGTTACGTTTAAATTGTCTCTTATGTTTCACTTCTTCCGTTTGGCACAATTTATCATTAGCTCTAACTGATCTATTTTGTATATCGTTCTCTCAAATTGACGCGAAATTTATAGTCTTTGCTAACTTTATGGCAAGTGGTAAGACCACATGACTAAATTAATAAATACATGCTCGTTTGTTTTCAGAGATGAGATAAGATTAAAGTTAAAAAGTTGAATAAAGTATTGTTAAAATATATTTTTTAATATTATTTTTGTTTTGAAATTTAAAAAAGTTGAATTGTTTATTTTATTTTATATTGGAAGTTGAGAAAGTTGTAATTATTAAATGAGATGAGATGAGATGTTTTCTGAAAACAAACGATGAAATATCACTAACCCTATTTCTTTTATTCTTTTATCTAATTTCTTCCATAAATAGATTTTGAAGTATCTAAAAAAAGAGCGGCAAAAAAAAAACCTGGTATGCTACTCAGTCGGAGGAAAGAAATGAATAAATTAGCTAAAAAAGTAGATAGAGATATGATGAATCGAAAATACTTCGAAGTAATAAAATCTCAAGAGTCAAACAATCTCAATTTGGTTTGCTTCATGATTCAAAGTACAATGAAATTCTTTGTATAAGAGAAATTGGGTCTTCTTCGAATAGTAATTTATCTGAAAGTAACATCCATAATGATGTATCTTATATCTAGAGAATAACACATGTTGTTTCCAACAATATTGCTGAAAGTTCAACACTTCATAAAAGAAATTTATATTTTCACAATATAACTGCATATACCTTAGTACTGAACGATCAGATTTATTCATTATGATTTCTCATTATGAAATGTTTCCACTAGATGTTATTCTCATTTCATTCAATATACTAAATATCTCTTCAATAGGTTGATTATCTTAATGTAGAGCAATCCAATTTTAAGAAAATGGCATCAGAATTTGCTTGGGGTAGAGAAAAACTTTATAAAAACTTCCATCAATTCGTATTTCTTTTATTAGATACTTTGTTAGAAAAAGTAATTTGTTTCAAATTTTTCCTCAATTATTTCGTCTATGCTTCTTTTGTCATAGGATAGCAACATGAAACATTCGTACATTTTAGGCAAGTATTACAGACTATACCACTTGAGGTAGATTATTTACCATTAGTGCTATCGTGTAGATATTGTGGAGTAAAAAAATTTTATCATGAACCAAACAGTTTTTATTGTACTAATGGAACAATCTCGTTGATTCTCAATCATATTCCTGACCAACTTTATCAATTGTTTAATTCTGATTCAAGCGAATCCAAAAAATTTCTTACATATGTGCGCACATACACTAATAAATTTACTTTTGCATCGTTTGGAGTAAAGTATGATAAAAAATTATATAGAAGAAACAAAGGTTACACGTTCAGAGCTCAATGACAGATCTATTATTACATTGACAATTTACCCCTTAAAAATGGATATCATTCATATTTGCAGTTATATTTTTATGATACTGAACACTAATTAGAGAATTGTGTTAATGATTCAGAAGATTAAATATATCTATTTATTGCTCCACCGATGGCTATACTCAATGTTAATTAATCTATACTGTGGTTTTTTTCAAAATCTTAGCGATGTTCCAAATTTAGAAAATCATATTATTCATATAAAATAAGACATTGGTCTATATCAACATGTTTATAACACTATCGATGTCACAAGTTGTTGTTATTTAGACTAAAACTGATAATCTTGAAGAACAAAAAGGTCAAAATATTGTTATTTTTAGCCACAGGTTGAAGTCATATTGTTCAATATTATTTTAGGTAAACAAAGGAACAATATTAGTAAATGCTGAAACATTAGCATCAGCTCATCTTTAATAGTTAAACAATGCAAATAAATTAGTTACAAGAAAGGAATAAGGTCAAAATAAATTTTAATGTTCTAACTTCCTTCTTTTCAACTTTTATATCTTAATGTTTCTAACTTTTTTTTTTTCCATAATTTTTGTAGTCTTGAAGGAAAAAATGAAGGAACCAATAATTTCGTGCAGTGAATATTATTGTTTCAAGTCACAAATTAAGAAAGAGAACAGATCTATTATGTTATTATCTGGTCATTTGTTGCAACAGTGTATGGTTGTTATTTTTATTAAAATTGAGACATCAATATTTTATTACTTCCGTTCAAAACAACAAGAAATTCGATTAGATGTATATAAGGGTATTGTCGATAGTATTTCAATTAGGCAAACTAATGCCTCAAAAGTTAGAAAATATATTATCTTTGATTGGAGGCCCGAGAGATATGTGTATGGAAGCGATGATATTAGTTCAATGTTTTGGCAACCCTAATATTTTTTTAACCGTGACATGCAATCCAAGTTGAAAAGAGATCTTAGATTAATTTAATACACATGAAGAAGTTCAAAATCATCATGATCTAATTACACACATCTTTAGAGCAAAATTAGAAGATCTAAAAGATGACTTGTTCAAACCATAAATTTTTTGTAAAGTTGCAGTATATGTCTTTGCAATTGAGCATCAGAAAAGCGGCCTCCCACATGTTTATTTCTTAATTATACTACAAAAAGATTGGAGAATTTAAACATATGATGTATAGTCTTTGTGGAATATTGAATCCAACTAATATATGTATTGAGAAAAATGGTAGTTGCAAGAATCAATATCCCTAAGAATTTACATCTAACATGAATGTTGGGATTTATTATTTCTCATTATAAAGACATTCTGATGATGAAGTAACTGCCAAAATTAGATGAAAAGATTTAGATAATCGTTGGGCCGTACCATATAATCTATATCTTCTTTTCAAATTTAATTGTCACTTCAATGTAGATATTTGTTATACAATTAAGGCTATTAAATATCTCTACAAATATATTTACAAAAGATATGATCGTGTTGCATTCAATTTAATTAGCAGATAATCCACAATTTCAATAAGGTTTCATTTGAATCTCTGCTATTGAAGGGTGGAATCCCTCCAGATGCTCTGCTTCTATTAGAGCCTATAGCCTTGAGTTGTCTCCACTGTGGGTATAACTTCCCTTAGTGATGAGAGTTGCAATCTTGTCTTAGTTGATGATGATGATGATGAGATTGCATTAATAGTGAAATAATTTATTTATTCTCTGTTCGTTTTGGGTGGGGTTGGTGCCGATAGGTTAATGTCAGGATGATTGAAGTCGTGCCACTGTAGATATTTGCCTCATATTGCCAAAAAATGTGTTGATAGCCTACTGAGGTGTGGGCTTTCCGGTTGCATTAAGGTTTCCACGAGGGTGTTTGGAGCAGATTTGAAAAGTTTTAGGCTCTTTTCACAAATAAATTCCAGCTTGTGAGGTTTTGCATTACTCTTCCTTTGGGTTTCAATTATTCCTTCTACATGTATCCCTTTCCCTTTTTCATTTTGAGTAGAATGCTATTGATCCATCCGTTGTAGGGTTTCTTTGATAAGAGACGTACTCTATGGTTTGTGGGTGATTGGATCAGGTTTGATCTATGATATTTGTGGGGGCCAAGGGATGGTGGGGGATGTGTGTAGTTCTATTTCTTGGCTTGGGATTAAGGGGTTGTGGGTAGGATTGCTTGAGAGTGATTCACGTTGGGATTTTTAGCTCGTATCCATGGTCCATATGGTAGATCAGTCAGGATTGATTTGAGGGATGTGCAGAATATTTGAAAGTGACCCAATCTGTCACAAGTGATAGTCTTTCATATTTGAACGCCACCCACATATCAATGTTGTAGTCTCTAGGAATAGTGAAACTTTGTTGCAATGGAAAAGTGATATCAATTTCCACTTTGATCCTGATGAATTTCCTACATGTAATTCCGAATTCAAAGTCTTTTTCAACCTCAATTACGTTACCCAGGACCTTCCCAGTATGTATAGCATTTTCTTGTGTTATGTAGTCCAGTGGAAGGCCATGAATCTGTATGTAGAAAGTTTGATGGCTCAATCGAATCTCTTGTAGAGTAGAGTCGGGTGACCATGACTTGAGAATTAGCAAGTGTCATTTGAAATTCCATGGGGCTCGGTTGATGATTCGTTGCTTGTCTTGTGAGTATTGAAAGGTAAATAGGAATAAGTTAGCTTCTAAGTCTTCAATTATGAATTTTTGTATGAAATTCCATGCAGCTTTGATGTTTGCATGGATGACAAACTTATTCAATGGGCGTGCAGTAACTAGACGCCCTACTTATGCAAGCTTCAATGTTTTTTTTTTTTTTTTTGCTTCTTTCACTGCAAGTTCGAGCTTGAGGTCTTTCCAAGAGAGTGCTTTAGTTTGTGAGATTAGAGAATCCGTATTCGTTTGTGTAGGGAGATTTGGAGTTTGGTTAATTTTTTTGGGGTGAACAGAGCAACTCCATTGAGGAGTGGGTTATCACTGGGCTGTGTGGAGAGACTCTAGAGAGAGAGTGGAAGGATCTTGTGGAAATCGAAGTTCAACTAGTTAATAAGAAAAAAGAGAGTAAGGACAAACACAAGAAGTAATTAGATCTAGCTAGAGTAACTATACTAACTACTAACTAGTGGAATGTAGGAGATCATAATATAACTGCTTCCCTTAGGGACTTGTCCCGACTCTTATCTTAATATTCTTATCTTAATATAATTGAGTGAGGAAAGCCTTTTGTGACAAACAATTTTAGCAGCTCTTTCTTTTTGATCTATACTATTTGTAGCAGCCTTGTATATTATTCTACTACATAGAAGATCATATCAACTACAATAACCTATTTTTCATCAAACTCTTTTTGTTACACGTCGTTCCAGCAAGGAGAAGAACCAGACATGAAATGTGAGTTACGGGAATGTGGACTTAGGGTGTCGGCTGCAAGGAGTATTCCAGAAGCTATCCTTCCTAGTATGAGATGGGCTTGCGTGGGCTGAAGTAAGAGCATGGGCTTGATAAGGCTATCCTTGCTTGCGTGGGCTTCGAATGAACCAAGGGCCCAGTCCTTATTTTACTTAGAGCATGTTATTTCTTTTAAGTCTGTAAACCGAAACACATAAGGGTAATTTTGTCTTTACACATTACTAGTATATCTCGCGTAGCAATGGCCTAAGGAAACATCCAGAATCTGTTATTCGAATTGGTTAGTCAGTTCATCTATGGAGGAGCTCCCCTCGAAGAGAGCATTATCTTTTCTTATAAAATACATATGAATTTTCCTGTAAATTGTTTGCACTCTGTTATTTCCTATTTTGATCTATTACAAGTGGCATCCAGAGCCCCTTTCCTGCCCTGTTACAATGCCTGAAAGCACACGCATGAAAGATCTGCAAGAAGGATTGGATGCTCAGCGAAAAGCTACAGAGCTGCACATGAAGAGCACTGATAGCCAATTCAGTACAATCGGAGGAGAGATGTTGGCTATGCGAAGACAAATGGAATCCATGATGACTTAGTTCTCCACGATATCTGCAAATCTGCACATTGTGAAAACATCGCTGTCAGGAGGTTCTTCTAATCACCAAGAACACAATGACCACCAGGAAAACAGAAACTCCCTAGTATTTCACAATACGGACATCCAACCAAGACCCATTCGTTTGGATTTTCTAGTGTTTCACGGTGAGAACCCCCATGGATGGCTATTTAAGGTGAATCATTTTTTTACCTATCATAATACTTCCCAAAATAAATTGCGTTTAGTGTCTTTACACATGGAAGGGAAAGCCTTAGTTTGGTTTCAGGACTTGGAATAATCTGGGGGGATAAATAGTTGAGATGCTTTTGTTAGGGCATTAATAATCAGATTTGGCCCAACAACTTATGATGATCCAATGGAACAATTGGCTAAGTTGAGACAGAAGGGTAGTGTTGAAGAGTATAAGGCTGAGTTTGAAGCCTTATCCCACAGGCTGCATGGGTTATCTAAGAATTACAAGTTTAGTTACTTTCTCAGTGGCCTTAGGGATGATATAAGGTTGACAGTCAAGATGTTCACTCCTAATAATTTACTCACAGCTTATGGACTTGCTAAGCTCCAAGAGAAAAAGTCTTCAATCCATAAAAAAATCTCATACCGCAACTCATCCTACAACATAGCCAATCAGAACCATGAATCAATTTCTCATAAATTCTTCCAACAGCATCACGCCACAAATAGCCTACAAAACCATCCTAAAGCCATAGTCTCAGTCCATAAAATCAGCCAATATGAAATGAAGGAGCGTAGGGCTAAGGGCCTATGCTATCCTTGTGATTCCAAGTGGGTCCCAAGTCACAAATGTTCCAATCCAAAGCTGTACTTAATTGAAGAGATAGAAGAAACTTATGAAGTTGTTGATATTGATAGTAGCAAGGCAACAGACCAGCTGGACACACAACATATTCTAGTTTCTGGTGAAACCCCAGAAATTACTTTACACGCTATCATTGGATCTTTGAACCCTAAAACCATGCGTGTGGTGGGTAGAATTGGCAACCAATCAGTCACAATCCTAATAGATTCCGGAAGTACTCACAACTTCCTGGACCCTTCCATACTACCCAAACTCTCCCTCCATGTAGTAACAGATGATAAAATTAAGGTGAAAATTGCAAATGGAGATAAAGTCCAAAGTGAGGGCTCACTGAAAGATGTGCCATTGGTTGTCCAAAACATGAAATTTTCTATTGACATGTACTTGCTAGTGCTGGCAGGGTGCGATGGTGTGCTTGGCGTGCAATGGTTACAAGGGCTGGGGTCTATTTTATGGAACTTCCATAACCTCACCATGCAGTTCACTCACCAGAACTCGTTGGTTGTATTAACAGGGTTACGTGGCAACACTTTAATGGAAGATGGAGCATTTAATAGGGCCTCGGCTCTAGAAAAGAAAGGGGTATTACTGCAGCTCATTGAACAAGTTTCTCCAACCCAAACACCTACCATTATTCCCAGACCTATACTGAACATACTGGACCTATTCCCTGACATCTTTTCCCTTCCCTCAGGCATACCTCCAACCAGATCTCATGACCACAGTATCACATTACAACCTGGTACTCAGCCCATTTCTGTGAGACCCTATCGCTACCCCTATTTTCAAAAACATGAAATTAAAAAGATCATACAAGAGTTGCTGCAATCAGGGGTTATAAGACCTAGTCAAAGCCCTTATTCTTCACATGTTTTGTTGGTAAGGAAAGCAGATGGTACATGGCGTCTATGTGTTGATTATCGTGCCCTAAACCATGTTACCATGAAGGATAAGTACCTAATTCCAGTGGTGGAAGAATTAATGGATGAATTACATGGAGCCAAAGTGTTTTCTAAACTCGACCTACGGTCGGGATATCATCAAATTAGGGTGAAACATGAAGACATTCCTAAAACGGCATTCTGTACACACGAGGGGCACTATGAATTTATGGTCATGCCATTTGGCTTGACCAATGCACCATCTACCTTTCAAAATTTGATGAACCTGGTTTTTAAACCTCACTTACGGAAGTTTATTGTGGTTTTTTTTTATGATATTTTGATCTATAGCAGGGACAAAGAGGCCCACTTACATCACCTATAGCTGACCTTTGCTATACTAAGGGACAACCAGCTTTATGCAAACCTCAGCAAATGTGCTTTTGGCTGCCCAGAAATTGCGTACTTGGGCCATTTAATTTCTGGTCAAGGAGTACGGGCAGATCCTAAGAAGATAAAGGCTATGTTGAGCTGGCCACCACCCAAATCTCTTAAAGCCTTACGAGGTTTTCTAGGCCTTACAAGGTACTATCATAGATTTGTGAGAGGCTATAGAGCTATAGCAGCACCACTAACCAGCTTGTTAAAGAAAGACAACTTTACTTGGGATGAAGAAGCACAAGCAGCTTTTGACAAGCTCAAAACAGCCATGACTGAACCTCCAGTCTTAGCACTGCCCAATTTTCAAAAACACTTTGTCATTGAGTGCGACGCATCGGGTAAGGCCATTGGGGCAGTACTTATGCAAGAAGGGAGACCCCTCGCATTTTTTAGTCAGGCTTTGAAAGGGCGAGCCCGACGACTCTCAACATATGAAAAAGAATTTATGGCCTTAGTTTCTGCAGTTCAAAAATGGCGCCATTACCTTTTGGGCCAGCCATTTGTTATCAGAATGGATCACCAGAGTTTGAAGTTTTTGCTTGACCAAAGAGTTGGGACAGTTATGCAGCAGAAATGGATTACTAAACTGATGGGGTACGACCTCGTGGTAGAATACAAACAAGGTAAGGAGAACCTAGTGGCGGATGCATTATCTAGGCAAGGGAGGGATTCCGAGGTGACTTTGGCTCTTATTTCTATCCCCAATTGGGACTGGATGACTGAAATAAAGAGTTTATATGCTAGTGATGACAGAATCTGTGTTCTATGGGAGAAGCACCAACGAGGACAACTACAAGCCCCTTATACAGTGAAGAATGACATATTATTTTAAAGGGTAGAGTTTATATCCCTACCATTTCCCCTTTCATACATAAGTTGCTGGATCTGTTGCATGGAAGTCCGTTAGGGGGTCACTTGGGTTTTGACAAAACCCTATATCGGGTAAAAAATGATTTTTATTGGCCTGACCAGAAAATGGATGTGAGAAATTTTTTAAAAGCATGTGATATTTGTCAAACTGTAAAAGTGGATAACACACTTCCCAGTGGGCTCCTACAACCTCTCCCAATTCCCTTAACACCATGGGCTGACATTACCATGGACTTCGTTGAAGGTTTGCCCAACTCAGGTGGTTTCAATGCCCTATGGGTGGTCGTTGACAGGTTCACAAAATACTCCCATTTCATACCCATTTCACACCCATACACTGGCAAGACTATTGCCCATCTCTTCCTCAAACACATTTTTAAACTTCATGTGATGCCCAATTCTATCACCTCAGATCGGGATCCAACCTTCACTAGCAGGTTCTGGCAAGAACTCCTATCCTTACAGGGGGTTACATTGGCCTTCAGCACGACTTACCATCCACAAACAGATGGACAAACCGAAGCTGTTAACAAGTGGGTGGAAAATTATCTAAGATCCTATGTCTTTGATCGACCTAAGGAATGGTCTAAATGGGTGGCTTTGGCAGAATGGTGTTATAACTCGAGCCAACATGTTTCGAGTAAAATAACACCCTTCCAGACTCTGTATGGTTACACACCTCCTAGACTAACAAGTTACACGGCAGGAACAACGAGGTTAGAAGAAGTGGAAAATACCTTGCGTGAAAGAGATCAACTTTGGGCACTGTTGAAACAAAACTTACTCAGATCACAAGAGTGAATGAAACGGTACGCTGATAAGGACAGAAAGGAACAAGAATTTCAAGTTGGAGATTGGGTTTACCTAAAACTCCAACTGTACCGGCAGTCATCACTTCGTCACCATCAAAATTTGAAACTTTCACCACGTTTCTATGGTCCATTTCAGGTAACATAGAAGATCGGCGATGTGGCTTACCGTATTCAACTTCCCCCTTCAGCTCAGCTCCATGATATTTTCCACGTATCCCAACTAAAAAAGAAACTCGGTTCGCAGGTCAGTATCATCCCCACCATCCCACCCACTGATAAAAATGGCATCTTGAAACCAGAACCAGAAGAAATACTTAACAGAAGATTGAGGAAAGTTCGAAACTTACCAGTCGTGGAGCTCCTTGTCTGCTGGAATTGTCAATCTCACGAGGAGGCTTCTTGGGAACGTTATACGCAACTTTGCACTGATTATCCACACCTTGTGGGCAAGGTGTTTTAATGGGGAGGAGATTTGTTACACACTGTTCCAGCAAGGAGAAGAACCAGACATGAAGGGTGAGTTACGGGAATGTGGAATTAGGATGTCGGCAGCAAGGAGTATTCCAGAAGCTATCATTCCTAGTATGAGATGGGCTTGCGTGGGCTGGAGTAAGAGCATGGGCTTGATAAAGCTATCCTTGCTTGCGTGGGCTTCGAATGAACCAAGGGCCCAGTCTTTATTTTACTTAGAGCATGTTATTTCTTTTAAGTCTGTAACCGAAACACATAAGGGTAATTTTGTCTTTACACATTACATAAGGGTAATTTCTTTTAAGCCTAAAGAAACATCCAAAATCTGTTATTCGAATTGGTTAGTCAGTTCATCTATGGAGGAGCTCCCCTCAAAGAGAGCATTATCTTTTCTTATGAAATACAAATGAATTTTCTTGCAAATTGTTTGCACTCTGTTATTTCTTATTTTGATCTATTACACTTTCTTTCTTTTTGAAATTTTATTTAGAATATATATCATAATTTGATTTAAAAGATAAATTTTAAATTTTAAATTTTATAAATTAAATTATATCACTTGATAATATATAGTGTAAAAGCTTTCAAATAGTGCTACTAATTTATTTATGTTCGGTATCATGTCAACCTACAACTGCCAGGCTTCACAATTTTTTTTTTTTTTTTTAATCTCCTTAGATGTATTATTATACATTTTTTATTTTCTAAAACAACATTCATTCATTTATTTCTCTCAGGTTGTAGTTATCGGTTATAATGTTGCGTCTGTCACTGCTTTCATGATGGAGTGCAAGACCATGTAGGGCCACCGCTTATCCACTCAATCAAGATTAATTCCTCCTCACAAGCAAGAGTGGGGTTTGCATCTGTTTTTCGACTTGCTTTTCTATTTTTTTTTTTTGTTAATTTTATGCAATTTTGGGTTTACATAATTTATTTATTTTTTAAATATTTTAAATTAAATTATTCTACTCTTCATTTTTACATTACATATATATTAAGAGAAAAAAATAAAAATAAAAATATAATTTAAAAATAATGAATAAAAATTTTATTTTAAATTTAAAATCGGTGGTTTTTACGTGAGCCGTTCTTTATGTAATTATTAATGATATTTCATTGTTTTATAATTTCAAATGAAAAAAAAAATATATCATGAATTCATTTAAGTTTAAAAATCCAATAATAGGTATACTCTCTCTCTCTCTCTCTCAAGTTTCTTCCTTTTGTGCTATGTATTAGAAAGAAAAGAAATCCAAGGGGAGGAGGCATCTCAGGAAAAAGGGTATAGCAGGCTAGCAGCAGCCATAGAGAGGCGGGGAGGAAAAGTTGAGGAGGAGGTCCACAATATTGCCTTTTTCTTTTTTTCATTTAAAAGATTGCAACTTTTTACGGAGGCGAGACAGGAAATTGGCGCTTTCCCATTCTTGAAAATGAATTCCCTCTTTCTTTAGCCAGGCAATCTTAACTGTGTTTAGCGAGAGATAGAGACAGATAGAGGACGGGGTCTTCGTGAAGAAGAAGAAGAAGAACGAGATGACGGAGGTGATAGTGCACATATACGACGTCACTAATAGTGGATCGGACAAGACCAATAACACCATTCTTCACATCAACAAGATCTTCAAAGACGGTATTGGCCTCGGTGGTATTTTCCACAGCGCTGTCCAGGTCTCTCTCTCTCTCTCTCTCTCCATATATATGTATGTATGCATTTGTCGGTTGGCATGTCATTTAGTGCCGTGACGACAGATTAAGATCTTGGGGTTTCATTTGGGTTCTTGAAAATTTTACCTTTGGGGGAAATATTGCTGGAGCATCTTTGATTTTGTTGGCATTTGCTAAAACCCATAATTCCAATTATCTCTTTACGTGCCTATAGCGTCCTAAGATCTATGTAGATTGATTGATTTAGCAGCGATCTAAGCCATAAGGTTTGGGTTTTACAACCCTATTGATGAAATTTTTTTGGGGGGCGGGGGTATAGCACCCAAATGAGGAGCCAATTTTTAAATCATAGAAAGAAAGGTAGAGAGACGAGGCCAGTGGGTACATGGTAAAATAACCTCGAGCTACTCAAACCCATAAACACGTTCTCAAAAATCCTTCCAGTGCTTTTCAGTCGAAATACTTGCTTCAAAATAGTCTCACTGATGAACCAAAAAAAAAAACCTTGCATTTGAGTAAAGAAATGCAGTTGTACGCCTTTATTTTATTGTGAAGGTATCTTTAAAGGCCCTTACATATGGCCTTCATCAGGTTATGCTATGTTAATATCTCCGAGATGTTGTATTTCCACATTTCATTGGCATCGGGACTCTTTTTCCCTTGTGAAAATGTTTCACATTACGCTTTTTTATTCCTTTTCCTTTTTGGAATTATTGGAACATGCTTTCATTGGGTATATGTTATCCTCTATGTATTTTTACCATATTAAGCTTTGGGTTGTGTTTATTAGTTATGATCACTGGAGCGCTTGTAGAGGTAATTGGATAATGTTCATGATTTATTGTCTTTAATTTATCGCTCTTAGAATGTATTTAGGTGTCTTTTGGTATACTTCTTGTGTCATGGGCTAAGCCTATTTCATTCATATATATAATATTTATCTCTTTCATGGGCAATCAACTACGATGCTAATAGAGCTAGTTCAAGTTGAGGGAAGGCTAAAGGGAGGGCTTTCGAGTAGAGGTTTTTATAGAATCTAGGGGCTGGGGTCGGGGAGGTGTGTTACATTCCATTTTGGGCTTGGTTTATTTTGGGTAGGTTTTCATGGACTTTTGGGTCATTAGGGGCTCTCTTATATGGGCTAGGTATTTTCTTGTATACATCCAGTGTACTTGGTTACTCATATTGATATATATATATAATATTATTATTTATAAAAAATGAAGAAGAGGTAATTGGATTATTTATGCTACATGTATATAACAGGTTTATGGAGAGGACGAATGGTCATTTGGTTTCTGCGAACAAGGAACTGGTGTTTTCAGTTGCCCTTCTGGGAAGAATCCAATGTACACTTATCGTGAATGCATTGTTCTTGGACAAACAAGCTTTTCAATCTTCAAGGTAAATCAGATCTTAAGGGAACTTAGTCGAGAGTGGCCTGGGAGTTCATATGACTTGTTGTCAAAAAACTGTAATCACTTCTGTGATGAGTTCTGTGAGAGACTTGGAGTGCCAAAACTTCCAGGTAAAAATGTAATCTAGGTTCATGATGTATATACTAGCTGTTTTTGAGCTTGAATGTTTATGCTGTGATACTTTAGTTTTTGGTTATTAGTAGTATGTCAAACATGTATCTTCTGCTCCTTTGACATAGTTGAAACAATTTTTTTACTCCTTTAGAATGCATATGCTGAATAGCTAGGTTATGGTGGAATCAAACCTGTCAATAAAAGAGAAGGTGAAGAAAGTGTGTTTTGATGACCTACTTTCATCTGGTGACTTGGGCCTAGTTTGTTTTCAGAAAATATCTCATCTCATCTCATCTCATTTCATCTAATCATTACAACTTTCCCAACTTCTAATACAAAATAAAATAAACAATTCAACTTTTTTAAATCTCAAAACAAAAATAATATTAAAAAATATATTCTAACAATACTTTATTCAACTTTTTAACTTTTAATCTCAATTCATCTCATCTCATCTGCGAAAACAAACAAGCCCTTAAAATATATTGATATATTAACTCTTTGCTGGGTCTTAGTTAGAGCATACAGAGGAGGAGAGATGTGGATTGCATATCTTTTGACCATTGTGAATGAGAAATTCTTCTTGACATGAGCATATTTGGTGTTGAGGCTGTAAATGTGATACCCTTGTTGAGAACTCTTTGTTTATCACATCAAATTGGTCCCCAAAAACGTCTCCATGGTTGAAGGAATGTAGATTATCTATTTCTACCCCCCATATACTACTGGTGATAGATATGTTATAGAAATACACAAAATAATTTTTATTCCTAGAATACCCATCCATGAGTTCTTGGTTTACAAGAAAACAAAATTAATCAAATCAGACAGTCAACCTTACTATAGATGCATTCTCAGAGGAAGAAAAGTGGGTAAAGGTTGACAGTATTATAACTTTGTTTAAACTTGTCTTACCAAATAGGTTTTTGCAATGAGTAATGCCATATACTGCACCACTATCATACTTTCCTCTCTTTGTAAATGTGACACTTTTCATCACCATTGGATAATCTCTTATTTGAAAAAAAATATTCAAAGGTTGGAGGGCATTGCCACCTCATAATCATGGGATAAGATGCAATGATAGTGTGGCATGTAAAATTTTCCTTCTGCAATTCCTGTCTCATGGTATGAGATTAACTAGATTTGGAAGAACAACCCTGGATCAAAATTGAATATATAATTCGTAAATGGGGAAGAAATTGTAATTTCAATAGAGTTAGGTGTTGTTCTCTGTAAATTCAGGAATCTCTCTTCTTATTTTTATGCAATGTGCCATTGCCCAGTTGGTTATCTATATAGGCCCATAGGATGGGCTTCTTGAACAGGACTCTTGTAGGCACCCTCGGCAACGAGAATGAGGCTTTCTTGAATTAAGCACAAAACATTTATTTAGTTCCCATGCTTTGCAATAATTTCATTCAGTCCATTCATTTTCTCACGTGTTATTGTTTGTGTTGTTCTGTGTCCATGTTTTGCTGTGGTCTGAAGACTTTTATGTTGGTGGATTTTTTATCTCCATTTTTTTGTTTTTGTGTTCATAAATAGATTGTACCTTAGAATTTTATTAAAATCCTTATTTTTTACGAAGAAATATTGTGTTTACTAGCAATAAGATCTTGTTGTAAGGTTATATAACAACTAGTCATTTCAAGATAAAAGTAGAGAAAGCAAAGCAAATAACATTGAAAAAAAGTATAAAACAGTATAGAAAGCTACTTGGGCCAACGAAACTATGGCATACCATCTTTGTCCAGTTTATGAAGTCTAGAAGAAATTTTTGGCAACTGCTTCAGATTATAGAAGGAAGCAGTCTCATGGTCTCACCTGTTAGAGTAATTTTTGCTATGTTATTGGCTAAAGAGTTACCCTCATAGTGTGTAACACCCTCTTCTGGTTGAGGATATAATGTTACATAATATTCATATTATAGCACCAAGATTCAAAATCCTGTAAACTGAACACTTCAGCAATCTTAAATAAGAAACTCAATTAACATACCAAATAATTACAACCCATAAGCTTAAAAAATTAACCGTTTTTAATGCGAAGTATTAAACTAGCAAAGTCTTTAGGGTGAACTTTTATGGCTGCTTTATTTTGTTTATAAAGAGTTAGATAAACCCTAATAGCATTTCATAAGGGGCAGCAGACCAGCACTTCTTGGAGGTTTCTTTTTGTTTAGTTTTGTTTATGGCAAGTTTTTTAGTCCCTAAGGAATTCGGCAGCTAGGTTGGTACTTGGTAGGCTTTCTAGGAAACTCCCTCATCTATGTCCAACTGAAACAGCTTCCTAGGCTAGTGTCAAAAGTTGGCAGCCTTGATTTGAGGCTCTTAGGGTACTATAATATAGAGCAGAATCTGTTATAGGTTAAAGTTTTTTGTATTTAGAGTAATGCTAGATACAGTCATAGGGTGTGCAATCCCCGCACACTCAATTTGAAAAAAAGTGGGATCCACCATTAAAAAAATATATTTCTTGTAGGTCCTAGAATTATCTACATTTTTTCAAAAGGAGTGCATAGGGCTTGCACACCTTTCTTTAATAAGTAAACGATTGTATTAATAGGAATAGATATAGCCCAAGTACACAAGATAGTATACAAGAGGTAACACTTATCTAGGAAGAAGTGGAAACAAGAAAATCATGAAAATCAAGGCCATTGAAATCAATAGCTTTTGCCCATAAAAACAAAGCTCTAACAAAAAATAATCTAAGCTCTGCTAATGAGCGCTTCTTGTCCTCAAACGTCTGGTCATTACGTTCTTGCCATTTGCACCACATAATAAAAATAGGATCCATCTTCCACGTAACTGTAATTTGTGGAATACTGCCTAGATTTTTCCAACTGGCCAAAAACTCAACCACTATAGCAGGCATAACCCAGGCTAGCTCTAAACGTTTGAAAACATTTTTCCATAATGCTCTAGCAACCTCACAATGTAGGAGAAGATGATCCAAAATCTCACCACTGTGTTTGCACATACAACACCAGTCTTCTATAATCATCTTGCATTTTCGTAAGTTATCCGTCGTCAAAATCTTACCCAGAGAAGTTGTCCAACCAAAAAAGCCGCTTTGGGAGGTGCTTTATTTCTCCATATCGTTCTCCATGGAAAGTGATTGTTTGGAAATTGTGTGAGAGACTTATAGAAATAGCAAACCGAGAATATACCTTTCCTTGCGGGTGCCCACCACGTGTCGATTCTTTGAGGGCTCGGTTTTATGGAGTACAAGAGTCTAAAGAAATTCTCAAAACTATCAACTTCCCAATCTTGGGCTGCCCTAGTAAAGCTCACATTCCATTAGACCAGGTCACCAGATTTCTCCATGAGTTCTGCCACTGAAGCTTCTTTCTCACCTGCAATCCTGAAGACTGAAGGAAATGAGTCCTTGAGGGCGTTATCTCCACACCATAAGCTGTACTAGAATTTTATTTTGAACCATCTCCTAGCAAAAGTCCAGTGTGACAAGCAAAAATCCCCATCCTTGTCTAATATCCCTCCAAACTCCCACCCCAGACGCCCTTTGTACCTCCCTAGTGCTCCAGGGAGCACATACCCCCATACTTACAATCAATCACCGACTTCCATAAAGCTTCCGGTTCCTTATTATATCGCCACAACCATTTCCCAAGAAGGGCCCAATTGAAAACTCTCAGATTTCTAATACCCAACCCACCAGAAGAAATTGGGGAGCATACCTTATCCCACTTAACCAGGTGGAATTGAAATTCATCCCCTAGACCACTCCAAAGGAAATCGCGATGAAGTTTCTCAATACAGGTCGCCACACTCGTTGGAATTGGGAATAACGATAAAAAGTAAGTTAGTAAATTTGACAGAGTGCTCTTGATTAAGGTGATCCTGTCACCTTTCGACAAGTACAATCTCTTCCAACCTGCTAATCTACATTCAATCTTCTCAATTACTGTATCCTAGATAAGTATAGCCCTTGAGGCGGCCCCCAGAGGAAGACCAAGTAATTCATGGGAAGAGAGGAAACCTTAAATCCTAGAGTGCTAGCCAATTGCCGGATGTTGCAAACTTTACCAACTGGAACCAATTCTGATTTGACTAAGTTCACTTTTCAAGCTGGATACAACCTCAAAACACTATAGAAGTGCCCTTAGTGCCTGAATCTGGCTTTGTTCTGCCTCACAAAATATTAGAGTATTATCTGCGAACAACAAGTGAGAAATGTTAAGGCCCCGTTTGGATAGTGAAATTGTTTCATCTTATCTCATCATTATAATTTTTTCAAAATTTCACACAAAATATAATAAACAATTCAACTTTTTTAATTCCCAAAACAATAATAATATTAAAAAATAATATTTTAATATAATTTTATTCAACTTTCATCTCATTTCAACTCACTATCCAAACAATACCTAAGAGTATCACCTACTGAAAAACCAGCCACGGTTAACCAAGGCCGAGATCATTTTACTTAGCGCCTCCATGACAATGACAAACAGGAGTGGGGACAAAGGATCCCCCTGTCTTAAACCATGAGAGTTGTTGAAGAAACCCACCAGACTGCTATTCACCAAAATAGAGAACTTCGCCGTTGATATGCACCACCTGATCCATGAGCTCCATCTCTCTCCAAAGTCACACCTCTCAAGTAAGTAAAATAAGAACTCCCAATTAACGCGATCGTAGGCCTTCTACATATCCAACTTTCATAAGATATCCAAATTGTCAGATTTTAATCTACTATCTAGGCATTCATTGGCAATGAGAACTGAGTCCAAAATTTGTATACTCCTTACAAATGTGTTTTGGGGTTTTGTATGATTCGCCCCAAAACCTCCCCAGGGGGATTGACAAGCACCTTGGAAATAATCTTGTACACCCCATTTACAAGACTAATGGGCCAATAGTCCTTCACCTCCAATGTCCCAATCTTCTTGGGAATAAGCAAAATAAAGTGGCAGTGAGGTTTTTCTCAAATTTTCCAACCGAAAAAAGTTCCTGAAACACCTTCATTAGGTCTTCCTTCACCACATCCCAACGTGATTGAAAGAATCTCATAGAAAATCCGTCTAGACCAGATGCTTTGTCTTTAACCATCCTCCTCACCACACCATGAACCTCCGTCTCCTTGAAGGGCCTCCCCAGCCAAGAAACATGCTGCTTGATGGACTCAGAGCTTGGGCCTCCACCCCACCTGTTTGGTAAGCAAATGCTCAAAGAAACCAGCAATATGTTCTTGAATCACAGGGGCCTTTGTGCAAACAGCACCATCTATGTTTAGCATCTCAATGATATTAGTTCTCCTATGGGAATTGGCCACTCTATGGAAAAACTTTGTGTTTCGATCTCCTTTCAACCACAAACTCATGATTTTTGGCGCTAGGAGATCTCCTCCAATAAGGTAACCTTCACTAATTCTGAAATTAATTCAGTCTTCCTAGAGAATAGAAAGAACCCGACCCCTCTGCACCGAAGGATTGGGCATTCAAAGCTTTAATTATTTTTTTCAAAGCTTTTAGGGGTGTCGTGAATCTGAAATGATGACCACAATTGCCTGACCCTCTCGACAAAACCTTTTGTTTTTAGTAACATTTTCGAATTTAAAATACCGAGCCCCTCCTTGAATACTACCACAATCTAGCAAGATAGAGAAATGATCATAATAGAGGCGAGGAAGTCTCTTTTGACATAGCTCCGGATAGTGCATTTCCCACTTTGAGGAGACTAAGGGGATGTTTGAAAACATGTTTCATCTCATTTATTTTCCAACAACATTTAAATACAAACACTTTCAAACTAATCACTACAACATTTTCAAACTAATCATTACAACTTTTCCAAATTCTCAAATAAAAAATAAAAAACAATTCAATTTTTTCAAATCCCAAAACAAAATAATATTAAAATATTATTTTCTAACAATATTTTAACTTTATAATATTTTTTATTCAATTTTTTCTCTCCTTTTCCAAAACCCAAAAAATATTTAATTTAAACTATCTCAATACTATTCACAAACCATCTTACTATCATTCACAAAATTCTCATCTCATCTTATTCTCCAAGCATCCCCTAAGGATCTGTCCAATCGAGACCACATTTGGTTGTAAGACCACGTGTATGTTCCTCCCATAAGAGGAATATCCACCAATCCCAGATTGAAAATACACTCAGAGAATTCCATCATTCCTGGCTGCAACCTAGTTTCTTATAATATTGAAGTCTCCACCAATGCACCATGGCAGGTCCCACCAGTTATGAACTAATGCTAATTCATCCCATAACAGTCTTCTATCACTGTCCAAGTTTGGCCCATATATACCAGCAAAGACCCACATGAAATTATCTTCTATACTCTTAAAGGAGCATGTCACTATGTACTCTTCAATGTACTCCTCCATTTCTCTACCACCCTTCTGTCCCACGTAACTAATACTCCTCCTGAAGCCCCCGTTGATGCAAGGTAAGCCCAATGCACATATGGACAGCTCCATAAGCTTCGAACAATACTTCTTGAAGTGACTGTCAATTTGGTTTCTTGCTAGCACACAATGTCCACCTTCCACTCACAAAGCAAGTTTTTTTATTCGAAGTCGCTTATTAGCCTCATTACGCATTCGGACATTCAAATATAAAATCTTGGGCTTCATAAAGAGAGTGCTAGCTCCTCCCTTTGGATTTTTCTCTGCTTGAGCTGCCCTTGTAGTTAATAGACCATGTTAATCTCTTTAGTTCCTGCTGTTTATTTATTTATTATCCTGATTTCTTAATCTGATCACGTCCAGCTTCGATGGCAGTAAGCAAAGCCTTGAATTGCTCATCGAAACCCGCACATTCAAGCCCCAAACAGTGTTAGATTTTTTATACCTTATATAAAACCCAATCAGGAGCTCTAAGCTGACTTGGTAATAGATAGTTTAGGGGTTTGGGCTCCCCTACCATGTCAATCTTGTCCCTACTTGCCCACTACAACTCCATTAGCATCCCCATCTCCTCCTCAATAAAGGGAGACCTACAATCCTCCTAAAAGAAGCCTTGCGTAGGTACTAGCATCTATGAGGGCCCTACATCAAGACCCCCATCACTCCTAGCCTTTGTACACAGCACTCGGGCCCCCTCCTCCTGCTAAAAACCCTTCGCCGGCAAGGGTGCCACTTGAAAACCCTCCATCGGCGTTGTTTGTACAAAACACTCATGAGAATCCACGTAAAAACCCATCAGTGATGTTCTCTGTCCATGCTGTGCCAGACATCTGACGTTTGGTGGTGAGGGAACGTTGGAAACCATTTTTGGTTCAGCTGCCATTGACTCCTCCACCTTCGACTGCACCATCGGAGCCTTTGTCAAGTCGGCCCTTCGCGAGTCTATTGGAGCCTTCTCCGCGAGGTTACCCAGTTTCTGCCGGTGGAAGGCCCTGCATCACCGACCCCTTTGCTTCTCCCCACGGGCTGGGTCTCGATCTTCTCCTTGCCTCTGTTTTGCCCTATGAGCCGAGGCCTAAATGAGTGGCCCATTCTTTGTCCACCCTTCAGCTACCCGTCAGCTTTCAACGGCCCTAAGGATCCACTTACCTCCAAGCCCATTTGATTAACACTTGATGATTAGGACCATTTGCCTCGAAGCCCAGGCCCATGTCATAATTTTCCTTAAGAGCGCCGTATTAAGGAGTCCATTTTCTCTTGCAGTGCCATCAGATGGGATTTTACATCTAGGAGTGTTCTGTGCATGCCATCCTCATGGTACTTGCCACCACCTCCTTTCCACTGAGTACTTGTTGTACCAACTATATGAGGAAATTCTCCAGTCCCATAGTTGTTGCCGTGTCTTATGGTGTCTCCTCTATTTGCTGCCATAACACCCATTTCTCCACACTTTGTTCCGCTCATAGGACTGCACTGACGCCACTGTCCGCACCAAGGCCTCCCTATATGACCGAGTTTGCTGTTGATTCATCGCTGCCAATGGCTTTAAAAATACCCCACCTCTATGACGACCCTTATTTCCCACCTCTCTTGCAAACTCCCACAACCACCATCCTACTCCATCCCTGACCCTCCCTCTCTTCTGGTATAAATATAAAGCTATGTCTACCACCACCACCACCACCACCACCGTACTCCACTAAAGCCATGTAGCGACTGCGGGCATTTGAACACCTCTGCGCAATGAAGCTTCTGTTCCCCTCCCTTGCCGCGGTGTAATAATCCTTTTTTTTCACCGTTCTGACAGTCCCTCAGTGTTTTGGCGAACCACTGCATCGTTGTCATCCCCAGCCTCATCTCCTTCACTACCTTCCAGCTCCTCTCAGTGATAAACATGGAGCTTCCATCCTTTGACAAAAACAAACACTTTTGATTCTATGACTAAATGTTTTGGGAAACCCATAATCACTCTAATCTCACCTAAAATGCACACCTTAGGACTGCAAATATAATTTCTCTTGTATTAAACTCATTCTGACAAGCTACCATAGCAAATCGACATTAATGAGGTAAACAATAATAAAACCAAGCAGCCATCATATAACTTAATTAAAACAATAAAACTATAAGATTTTGATTATTTTAAATTATGGTTCAAAATTATCGGGAATGCATGATGCTAAACATGCTTAATATGAGATTGAAGAATCACTTATCACAAAAAAAAAAAAAAAAAAAGAGATTGAAGAATCTCCATATCTTTCCATTTATAGAATATACTTGGATATATTAGCATGTCGTGCCTTGTATTTTTGCTTTAATTTCCATACAAGATTGGAATATATACTCGAATTTGCATACTGAAATTCTACAGAATCTCTCTCACTCTCTCTGTGAAGGGATGCGGGTTTTTTTTTGGGGGGGGGGAAGGGTGAGAAGGTAATATCTTTGAAAGAGAACTTAGTTGGATATAGAGTTATGGCCATAGTGGATTTTTTCTGTGCGCTTTTGTATTTCAAAGGAGTGATTACTTCTGCAAATCTACTCTGGAGTGCATATCCTTATAGCTTTTCCAACAGGTTGGGTTAATCGTTTTGCCAACGCTGGTGACACTGCCATGGAAGTTGCAGGAAATACAGCTATACGGGTGAGAAGCTATTCTGAATGTATGATTGTAAAAGCCTGCTGGAGTAATGACTTCCCATGCAATCTTTTATTCTGATTGATGTGATATTTTTTTTAAAATGCTATTGGTTCTTTATAATCACATTATGTTTTCACGCTAATAAGCTATTTGTATGCATGACAGCCTGAGTTATCTGGCTTAGCTTTCTCTCCCTCAGTACATTCCTTGATTCCATTCAAATATTCCTCAGCTTTCTAGTTGGTTCTTACTGCACTGAGGTGTTCTAAAATTTAATTTCCGTTCTTTTAAAATTGGCTGGTTAGACATTTAAATGTCAAGATGCCCACAGTAATAACATTGTCATGGAAAATGTTAAGCGGATATCTGTCATTGGGAATGTACTTGGTTTGAAATTGCCTAGAACTTCTTCTTAGTGTAGCTTAGGTTTTTGGTGCATGTCATACCAAGCACTACTCAATATGGTGTAACGGTCCTACTTCTGTATGACAAGGTTATGTGGATTGCTTTTTATAAGAAAACTTTGAACTTTCTAGTGTTGTTTTAGTTGCAACCCATGCCTTCTTTTTAGGCTGTCTTTCATGCAATTAAACCTGGGCTTTGGCCAAGATTAAGTGGTGGATTAGGGTAAATGATATGATTATTTCTGTTTAAGGGGAAAAATAAAAGTGATAATATTGCGGTGGTTATTGCAGTTCAGGCAAGCTAAGACAGAGATAGTGTCAGCAAGCAAAGTGGCATACCGTTTCCTGGCAGGTGTTGCTAACAACGCCACAGGTTCTTCCGAGTCCACTGGGAATTCTAACAGAGGCACTCCGAGATTTCAAGCTACTTGGTTTAAAAACCTCATTACTACTGGTGCAAAACCATCTAGTAGCTCAGAAATTGAGAATCAGGATGTGGATGGAGATCGGCAGCCACAGCAACAGGGTGCTGGGCAACCTCTACGGCACAACTCACAGCCATGGCATGATATGTGAATGGCTGTGAGCCATTGAAACCATGCAAAGGCTGTTGACATGTTATTCGTTTTGTACAATGTAACATTACCATTTGTTGATCGATTAGATTCTTCCAATCATATGCCCCCAAAGAACTGAAGCACATTTTACACATTATTCGTCTTATAGTGATTGAGAGCAACCCCTTCTCACTTGTGTCGTGTGCTTCCCATCAGTGTACATTGTGTTGGATTCAATATTTTGGTTTGCAGCCTCTGGGAACTATAGGCTATTATGGAATCATGTCTTTAAGATGTACATGGAGCAGAATGCAAAAAATGGTTGAAACATCGGGCAGCCTGTCGGACCATTTAAGGTTTAGGCATAAACCATGAAAACTCGAAGCAAACAGCAACTCACATGGAAAAGGCGTACGAAAGGCTCATCTCACCTTTTTCCTACATGTTTTTGTGCACCGCAAGCATGGCTAATCGCAATCTAGTTCTAGATATATAGAACATGAAGGAGTATATATCACACTCCATGACAATGAGGACCATCTTAAATTTATGGAGACAAATTATATTCATCATCCACACTCTTAACACAATTTTTTAATTTATTTTTTTTTTTTAATTTTTTTCTCTTATCAAATGTGTGGTATATGGATGATGAGTAGAATAATTCAATAAGTTTAAGAAGAATAAAATAAAAAAAATTTAAAAATAAAAAAGAAAAAAAAAGTATGGTGTGCAAGGATGATAAGTTGTACAGTTGTTTTTTTTAAAACAAAAAAACTTCAACCATGAATGAATGGTGCAATTTAAAACGATAGGGTTGACCAGTGTCAATGTTGAAAGTATGTAACAAACAGCGGTTCATTTTTATGGTTGATCAAAGAACATTGAAAGAGAAGAATAGTCGCAATAAATCAACACAAAAGTTACATAAAAGAATTGATCCTGTTAATGCCCTCGACGGAAACTAAACCTACCCCCAAATCTCCATCGCCTGCAATCGATGGGAAACTCGCCGTGCCTCTCGTTCATCGTTCAACCACCTGCATTTGACACGAAAGTCGTTGCCCATCTATAACTACGTATACGTTTAAATTACAGAAAGAAAAATGTTTCTGTCTTTATTAGTTTCTACTTCTCTCTCACTTTTTTCGTTTCCTCTTGAATTTGTTGTATGCCAAAGTCAAGGTAATCTCTCACCTTCATATTTAATGGAAAGGCAAAAGGTCCTCCCTTTCCAATTCATTTTGTAGAGCATGGTCTGTTCACATGCATAAACTGAGTTGAGCTAGCGAGTCATTAAAAAAAAATATAATGTTGCTTGAGGGTACGTCAATATAAATTTAAAACTTGTTTGTACGTCAATATACAAACTGCCTGTATATAGCGTTTTCCATGATGCAACCATACTTGTACAACTCAAAGACACTGTTTATAAATCTCAATAAAATAGAAGACGACATAGTGTTAGTAAATTCAATGTAAAATTTGTAGAAGACGACATAATGTTACTAAATTCAATGTAAACTTGTTGCCCCAAATCTCAATGAACTGAATATAAACTGAAGCTTATAAATAGAAGACGAATAAGCATTGTTCAATATAGCGCAACACTTTTTAAACATTGTTCACAATAAGCAACGCATGTATCCAACTAACAACAAAGGACTCGTTTATGGAAAATATAAACAGAATAATAATAATGATATGCTACCGAAACTCCTGTAAGTAACTGGAGATACTTCTGTAGCTGTGCATTCTATCCCCTTAACATTCCATTCAGGACAATCGTGTCTTCGTGAGCATCCTCTGCGATCTGGAGGGATGAAACAGCCTGTGCTGCAATAAGACCAGCTGAGAATCCCGTAGTTTCCCAACCTGCTTCCTCAAAATATGGGGCAGGAAAATCCCTTGCAAAAGGCCCAGATGAGAATGACCAGTCACCCCTCTCCAAGCCACCCCATTTACATCCAGATATATACGGATTAGATACCCACCCAATCCCTTCAAGCGGGTGCTTGTCAGAGTCCTGATAAGAAAAGCCTGATCTCTTACCACTCACAAATAGGTCAATGTTATCAGGAATATCCCAAGGATTGAACCCTTCATCTTTTTTCAGAACAATCTTACATGAATCATCTGAGTCTTCACCAAGTAAAACATGCAAAGCAACAGCCTCAGCAATTGCAGCACCCTCTTCATCAAGCCTTTGTTGTTCTTCTTTCTTTTTCTGTTTCTTCTTTTCTAGTTCAGAAATGATGGCTGCAGAAGTAGCAAGGGCTTTCTCCAAGCGCCTCTTTTTCTTCTCAGCCTGTTTCATTCGATCAACCTCATCCTTCACCTGCTTCTTTTTCCCTTTCCTCACAACAGGTTGCACTTTATTAAATCCCATGCTATCCATGAAAACTACCAACCTACTCAATCACCTTTCCTCCACTTCTATTCTAAGTAAATTCCTCAAAATTCATACATTTCCCTTTTTTCGTTGATACAAAGCAAAGTATAATAGAATATGGTGCAAAACACTAACATAAAGCGATAGCCCTTATAACTACACCCACTCGGGTATGTAGGAATACCTCATTTTACGAACAATGCAGTCCCAGACAGAAACAACAGGAGACAACAGAAGAGCAGAATTATAAGCACTAACAGATCCATCCGTTGGCACCATTCTTCCTAATTTCCCACAACCCTTGCATTTACCCATTCTTTGCACCAAAAGAACCAATAAACTTATAAAAATTGTTAATGCAACAACTATCTTCTGGTCCAAACAGCTCACATGCCTCCCCCACTGCAATGTAAATGAAGATTAAGCATGTAAGTCAAGGAGTTGAGATAGCAAAACCACTGAGCTGCTTATCCACACATGCAAACATAACAACTGTGAACCAAAGTTTTGAGTTCCGTTCCGGTTGAGGCACTAGAATGGAATATTTTGGAACCGGTATGTTTCTGTATACCGTTTCAGGATAGACATTATATGGATAAATTATATAGATATTTATATATAACTATATTTCAAAATAAAACCAATACAAGTCTTAAAAGCATACATACCTGATAAACTTAATAATACTTCTCAATAGCAATACTAGACATTTATATACTCCTACATAATGATAAAATAAAAAATGGATCAAGTCAAGAACCAACAACAGCAAGTTAACAACAACTTTACCTAGAATTTTAATTTTTACTTTTCCATCACCATGATCTCAAAGACTCAAACTCCACCATCTAAAGTCAGAAACCAACACAAACCAAATCAGACCATAGAATTAGAGGTTTAAGTGACAAAATAGACCATATAATAGACCATGATCTCAAGCTAACAGCATGGCGGAAAGGCTTCAATAAAATCAGAGGTTTGTATTTCCAAAACAGACCATAAAGCTCCTAAATCAAATACACCAGAACTCTCACTTTCTTTTATGAGTTTTATATGCGGCAAGAGAAAAAATGCAGCATATAATGTTGATGATTATTATTATTTGGGTCAAGAAGTCAGCATGTGGGAATCATTGACCAAGAGCAAGCAAGGACTTCTGATCCAATTATATATATATTGAGTAGCACTCGATCGGTCCCCTAAATCTCTCAATTATGCACAATATATACTAAAAGATCGAGCATGGATTCCAGCTTATAGCTAATATATATAATATCACATGCATATATACATATATGTCAGCTATATATGTACTGTATATATATATATATCCAGCTTATAGCTAATAATTACTTTGATCTTGAATATAGTAGGGTTCCTTCATAATGTTGATGATGAACCAGATTCAACTGATCATGTTTATTCAGATTCGTATGAATTTTTCTGTGATGATAATTAATCAGATCTTAACAGCATACTAGCATAGTCCTCTCCACCTTTCCCCATGGCTATTTCTGTTCTGATCTTATAAGCATTGCATACAAATAAAAAATTACAAAGTAATCTCAGGAATTATAAAGCGGCTCTATGAGGGTTCTTGATCAATTACAAAACCATAATAGCATGCACATCAATCACAAATTCTCAATACACAGCAAAAAGGGGATCTACAGCTAATAATCTAATACCTGCAGCGACGTTAAGGGGTATCTACAGGCTACGGCAGAGTCCAAGACACAAGCTGCGGCTGTGGAAGTGGCGTCGTCGCGTAGACGACGGAGCAACAGGAGCTGCCTACGACTCACGATTCACAAAGGCGTGGAGCAACACGAGGGAGCTGCGACTTTGTGGAGGTGGAGTCGCCGCATAGAAGCCGGCCGTCGGAGTGTGGAGAGTGGAGAGGCGACAATCGCATATCAACACCTAGGGCTTGATCTGTTACCCACCCTTTAATCCAATACGCACAAATATAAATAAACCAAATTCGCAGGAGAGGAAAAGATGAAAAAATAAGAAACCTGATTGGAATGGTAGAGGGATACAGAAACTGGAAGCTTTCTATGTGGAAATGAGATAGATAGAGGAGGAGAGTTTAGGGTTTGAGTTTAGATCCAGAGAAAAGTAGTTTGGGTAGGAAAATAAAGAAAAACAGTGAAAGAGATAATATAGCTGATTACGCAGTAGAGGTTAAGGGTAATCGTGTCAACTACGAATGTAATATTGACACGTTTCATGTTGCTGGGAGTAGGACTAGGATGATGGGGAAAGATAGTTTAAAATGGCAAATCTGACTTTGCACTCTCGGTGGCTTGGCTTTGCCATATGCGAATGAAATTCATAAAAAGCTAAAATAAAATGGCAAATCTGACTGACTTCGGCAATCCCCAGACTTTTATTTGTTCAGTCATTTGATATTTTATTGTTTTTTTTTTCCTCACCACATAAATTGAATTTGTATATATTTTAATGTTATGTGCTTGAAAATGATGTTATTTAGGTTGATACACGGGTTTTATTTATTTTGATGTAAAGATTGTCGGAGATTATAAAAATAAAAATAAAAAAGTATTAAAAAAATGTATGAAAAAATTAGAGGAAAAAAATTATATTCTAATATTATAGAAAGGAAGATAACTAATCCGATTTAAAATTCAAATTTTGAGTCATTAGCCAAAGAGAGCAACTTCAGGTTTGTCGGATGATTAGTTCAATTCACACTAACAAATCATAAGCTACCATGTTGGAGGTGCAGCAAATTACAACATAGATTCTCATAGGTGATTTTTTTTTTTTTTTAACGATTTTGATCTTACCTCCACCCTCTGTCGCTCTCTATTTCTCCATCTTTCTCTCCCTCCCTACCTCTCCCACCCTGTGACCTGCTCTTCCCCTTATCAAATCTCCAGTTGTTGCTCCCATCAACTGAGAGATTTGTAGCCATCGACAAGGGATAGGTGAGAGTATTCTCATTTGGATGTTTATCTACGTTTCTGGACGATTTTGTCGCCTTTAAATGCGTCGTTTGAATGCTGAGAAAATGTCATTTCTGTTTGGATGCTAAGAAATATATTGTTGTTTGGATGGTGAAAAAATGTGGGATCCTACTTTTTCTTCTTTTTGGTTCTCAGAATTTGCCCTTGTCCCACCGTAGCTACCATAAATCTATTACATGTTGGGTGTAAAAGAAAAATATACATTGGACCAATTTTAAGGTCTTTCCTTATCCCAACTTTACCTAATTCAACGAGGATACGAGGGACGTTTGGATTCGCAAGTTATCTCAGCTCATCTCAACTCATCTCAACTCATTTCATTACTATTCTTTACTATTCAGCAACTTTAACTCACAAATCTCACTACTATTCACAACTCATCTCATTACTATTCACAATTCATCTCAGCTCATCTCATCTCAAATCATCTCAAATCATCTTTGAATCCAAATCCTTAATAATTATTTTATAATTTATATATAATAAAATTAAATTTTAATTTTATAAAAGTACCATCCATTTTATATAGAATTATAAAATCTGTGTAAAATAGTTATAAGTTAATCATTCTTTCTATTTGCATGCCTCCTATATATAATATGAAAGACAACACATAATCTTTAGTAATTTATTCTGTCAAAGTTTAAGATGGATAATTTTTTATAAGTCTTCTTACAAAAATATTTCTATAGAAGTCCTTTAAAAAATAAATAAAATTTATTTTTACGAAGTGACATAATTGCAATACTGTTGATTGAAAAAGATAAGCCGTAAAATAGTTGGATTCTCCATTTTTATACCACATGTATCTTATTTCTGTAAGTCTATTGCCACTCATAAATAATACACTTACCAAAATTTAACCTCTCTATAATTTACTAATAAAATAATAAATTTTTAAGAATTTAATGGCCTTTCTTTTATTTTAATGTTTGGTAATCCATAATGTTTGGTATTAAGAATACTTAATAAAAACATTATATTATATTTATATTTATTGTATATAATGATCAGTTTGTTAGGCACAGATATCTTGAACCCATGCGTTACTTTACCATCTACGTACCCGATGTTCCTAATCAACATGCCTTAATGAAACTAAATTTACATGATGCCTTTGTCTGACAACATTCAAAGATGTCAGTGAAAGTTTAGCAAATATGGAAATTATTTTATTTTAGGTGAAACGGTTCAATACTCAACAATTAATTAATTTTATATTACAAGCCAAATTAACTACAAATCATTAACGAATACATGATCATGTATTTTAGCTAGCTTCCTATAAATTACTTGAAAGGGAATTAGGATTTATCAAACTTTAGGATTTATAAATATATAATAAGTTGTGGGTTACTACACTGATTTGCAAAGACTATCACATGATATATGATCGGGTTGTGCGGTTAGGGGTGTGCACTGATTTAGTTAGAGTTCAAATCTGATTACGACTTGTATAGGTTCTGATCTGACTCTGATTCCAACTTGTCGGAACATAGTTGAATTTGAGTTTTCAACTTTGGGTTTCATTTTTTCAGCTTCATATTTAGTCCATTTAAAAAAAATTGTGGGCTTTCAAATATCAAATTTTTGAAATAAATTAACAACTAAAACTAAATCATTCACTACTAATTTACTTTTATAGTAATATCTAACTTATTTCTATACTAGACTTATACTATAGTTTCTAATTACATGTTATCATATTATAGTATTACATATTATTTTTAGTATCTAATCAAATGTTGTTATACTATAATACTACATGTTATTATATTATATTAGTGTCTAATTACATATTATTATACTTTAAATAAATTGGTATTATGTGTTATTAACTTAATATACTAAACTTATTAGTTATTTTTATACTAGTGTTTAAATACATGTTATTATACTTTAAGTAAATTAGTAAATGTATAATTAACTTATTGTACCAGACTTATTTAAATATTAGTGTCTAATTTATTTCTATACTTGATTATATATAGTAGTAATACTATAATGTTTACATATACTAAACTATTATTAGTCTATTTATATTATAGTACAAGTATATTATTTTATAATAATTAGCTCATATTAGTATATTATTGAATTTAATCATACAAGTTCAAGTTATATAATTAAGTATAGTAGTATATATGATAAATATATAGATAAATACATATTTTTAATATCTAATTACATGTTATTAAACTATATTTTTAGTATCTAAGCCATAAAATAGTTGGATGCTCCACTTTTATACCACATGTATTTTATTTTTGTAAGTGTATTGCTACTTAGAAATAATACACTTATAAAAATTTAACTTCTCTACAATTTACTAATAAAATATTAATTTTTTTAAAAATTTTATGACCTTTTCTTTTATTCTAATGTGTTTGAATTTTTTAAAAATATATTATTTTACTATATAATAGTAAATTAATTGTAATTTTATTGTCATCGTATCAATTCTGCAAAGTAATTCAAACACAAATTATTTAAAAGAACAATCTTATAATTAAGAACACATTAGTTTAGCTTAAGAATATGTTGAAGGGTGCTGACCTTATCTAAGCCATTGCTTATAGGATTCCACTTGGGCCCCCCGTTCATATAAGGGGAGCGCGCGGTTGCTAGGGGATGTGGCTTGAGTTGGGCCCAGGCTTACTCGAGATTTTATCCCGTCCAGCAGGTTCCTAAAAAATATATATATAAATAAATTTGTAAGTATAAAATAACATTGTTTTATATTTACAAACGAGTATATAACTTAAAAAGTTGAAACCCTAATTTATTCTCCTCTCTCTCTCTCTCTCTCTCTCCCTCTCCCTCCCTCCCTCCCTCTCTCATTCTCTCCTCCTCCTTTACCTATTTTCAATTTTTCTTCTCGTTCTTGAAGCAAATATTCTATAGATTCTTTGAAAACTCAAAGCAAATTTCGTTTGAAAATTAGAACAAACATAAAATAGACAATTTATGATACATTGACAAACATGTAGAGATGATTGTAGTAAAGTTTTTCTTGAATTGTAGCAAAAAATTGCCAAAGTTGAAGTGCTAGCTTTGTTATATGTTGTATTGCATAGGTAATATTCCAACAGCGCTTGCATGCAAGATTCATTAGGGAATCTAGAAAAAATGAACATATTAGCCAATCTTGACACCTCATTCATCCCCTTCTGAATCCGACCTTAAATCCCAATGTGCAAATTACATGCACCAACCTCTTGAAGGGCATCCATGTAATGTAACTGCATGCATGCTCCATACAATTGGCAACATTATCAATCAAGTACGCCTAGTTTCCTAATTTTTTCCCCTACATGTAGCACTTTGTCATTTTTTTTTACAAGCAACACAGTTATATATAAGCCTAATCAACATGGGTCAACCGATTTGATCAAGCTTTATGAGATGTAATGACTAATTTTTTTCTAAGGGTCAAAAACTCATTTCAATAATTAACTGGTTTACTTTGTTGTTGAAAAAGTTTTGGAGATAATAATAAATTCACTACAATAGAAAAGGTTTTTTTGGGAAAAAAATTTTCTACCCAAAAACTGGATTTTTTGAACTTACATTCTACTGTTCAAACAAGTTTGGTAATTTAATTAAACGACATGAGTTTGATTGCTTCTGTTTGAATGAATTAAGTGTTTGAACTTAGGGGTGGGCAAAACTTCAGGTGGCTCCGACTCCGATCGACATCCACTCTGATTTCGACTCCATTGGAGTCGAAAAATTCAAAATTTAGAGTCAGAGTTACTCTAAAAAGACTATCGGAGTTGGAGCTAATATCGACTCTAACTCTCGAAACCCAGATCCAACAATTTTGGTCGGGCAAGAAAGTAGCTGGAAGTGAAAAAGAAGAAAACAACTAAGCAAATAGCCTGGTCTAGTCCTATATGTTGCAATAAGCAAAGATGATGTGACAATTTATAAAAAAACGACAGAAGATCAGATGAGTAACATGTTGGATGGTATGCAGAACTGAAATTCAATTGCGTCCCTTGTGCTCTAAACAACTCCCTCCAGAAACTACTGGTAAATGTAACATCACGATCTGTGACAATTGTAGCTAGTATCCCATGTGGTTTAACAACTTGGGAAATAAACAATTTAGCTATTTTAGCAGCAGTGTAGGGATGAGACAATGGCAAAAAATGGCCATATTTAGGAATCGTTCAACTACCACCAGAATTACTGAAAACCCTTGTGACAAAGGAAGAGCCTTAATAAAATCCCTGGAGATATCACTCCAGGATTTAGTAGGAATTGGCAAAGGCTGTAGCAACCCAGCTGGCTAGAAATTCTCTACTTTACGCCTTTGACAAATAGAGTATTCCTTAATAAACCTTTTTATATCCCTTTTCATACCAACCCAACAGAAATATGCCTTAGCTCTATGTAATGACTTTTGATAACCAGAGTGACCACCAAAAGCACTACTATGGATAAACTGCAACACTTGGACTTTAAAGGAGATTGTGCAAATAAGAACAATCTGTCTTTCTTGAGAAGCAACCTATTCCTCACTTCAAACCCTTTACCTTCCACTGACCCTTGTTGCAACTTCTTACAAATATTAGAAACCTCTTCAACATGAACATAAGACCGCCTCAACTGTTGCAAGCAAATTGGATCCAACACTGTGATGACAAGAAAAATAGGATCTTCTCCTTAACTTCATATTTCCTCGAAAGTGCATCTACTGCAACATTATCCCTACCCTTCTTATATTCTATGGTAAAGTCATAGCCCAAGAACTTAATGATCCACTTTTACTGAGATGGTGTACCAACCTTTTACTCTAACAGGAACTTTAAGTTTTGCTGATATGTTCTTATAACAAAAGTACCCCCCAGCAAATAGGGTCCCCACTTCTTTACTGCATAGACCAAAGCTAAAAGATCATTTTCATATGTAGATGAATCCAAGGCTTTACCTTTAAGGGCATGACTAAGGTAAGCCAAAGGTCTTGCATCCTGTATCAAAACTTCCCTAGTTCCCCTTCCTGAAGCATCACATTCAATAAAAAATGGTTTGGAGAAATTTGGGAGGGCCAGAACTGGGGGTTCTATCATAGACCTCTTCAATTACTCGAAGGCTTGAGTTGCCTCATCACTCTAAAGAAATGCATCTTTTCTTTGTAAATGTGTTAATGGTGCAACAATCAAGTTATAATTCTTCACAAAGTTCTTGTAGTAGTCTGTTAAACCTAAGAATCCCCTAAAGGACTTAAGGGATATAGGTATTGGCCAATCCACCATAGATTTAATTTTGGAAGGGTCTGCCTTCACCCCTGCAGCAGACACCAAATGACACAAGTATTCTATTTCCTGACAACAAAATCTACATTTGCTCTTCTTAGCAAACAATGTGTTCTTTGCTAAGGTGTCTAATATCAATGAAAGCTTATGCATATGTTCTTCTCTATTTTTACTAGATATAACTATGTCATCAAAACAATACAACGACAAACTTACTTAGGAAAGGCTGAAATAACTCATTCATCAAGGCCTGATATGTAGTTATGGCATTGGTTAAACCAAAAGGCATAACCAAGAATTTGTAATGCTCTTGATGTGTTCTGAAAGTAGATTAGAAATATCAATGTCCCTCACCCTTATCTGATGATAACTTGATCTGAGGTCGAATTTAGAAAAAAATTGTAGCCCCAAATAGTTCATCTAGTAGCTCATCTAAGACAGGAATAGGAAACTTATCATTAATTGTTTCCTTATTTAGTGCTCTATAGTCTATGCACATTCGCCAACTGCTATAAGAATTCTTCAGTAAGAGCACAGGTGAAGAAAATGGAGATTGATTGCTTCTAATTACCCCAGCCTTTTAACAATTCCTTCACTATCTTCTCTATCTCAACCTTTAGAATAAAGGGATATCTGTAGGGTCTCACAGAAACTAGTAATGTCCATTCTTTAAGATCAATTTGGTGATCTTTACTTCCTCAGGTGATAACCATTTAGGTTCCTCAAATACAACCCCATAACTGAGTAAAACTTCTTTCAAGCTTGAGTCTAAATTCTCTATTCCTTTGCTGATTATTTGATCCACAATCTGCAATAACATTCCTTCCCTTTCCACTGCTGTCAGCTGACATATCTCTACATCCTCCACCAACTCCAATCCGCTTGGACTCATAGCTTTCAACACAACATCCTTTTTATCATTCTCAAAAGACATTGTAAGAAGATTAAAATCCCACAATACAAGTCCAAGAGTTCTTAACCACTGCATCCACTATACTTCATCACACCCATCAAGAGTAAGCAAAAAAAAAAAAAAAAATCAGTAGCAAACTTATTCCCTTGCACCTGAAACTCCACTTCGTGAATCTTCTCACCATTAGCCACCCTTACCTCTATTATCAGTATTTCCAACTAGCAATCCAGCTTTCTTTGCAATCGTGGGATCCAATAAGTTATGAGCACTTCCTGTATCCATCAAGATCACTACAACACAATTATGCACTTGACCCTTAATCCTCATTGTTCTTGGGCTTAAAAATCCAGCAATATCATGAAGTGAAATCTCAAGAACTTCACACTCAATGTTGGAACTACTAGAACCATAAATTCATTCTATTTCCTCACCCTCAACAACTTCACCATCTTGGAACAGTTCCGTCCCTTCCATTGCATAAATTCTTGCTTTCTTGCATCAATGGCTTGGGTTCCACTTCTCATCACAGAAGTAGCACAATGCTTTTTCCCCCCTTTCTTTCATCTCAGCAGGGATAACCTTCTGTATAGGCAATGAGGGCTTAACACCATCATTTCTCTTCCACTAGATATCTTTCCTATTAGAGAAATTATTTGCAAGACTCCCACCCACTACTACTGGCATGTATGGAGCATGATACCTTACTATAATACTGCTGGTCCAAGTGCTACTAATGTAATCCTTTTGGATCTTGGCCAAACCAAAAGTTGAGTTGAGGTTATTAAGATGAAGCATTTTAACACATAGTCGAATTTTGTCTTTTAAACCACTCAAGAAGCAACTTAACTTATAATTCCCAGAGAACCCTCTTGTCCGATTTGAAATTACTTCCAATTGGGTCTTATAGGCTGCCACAGTAGTGGTCTGCCATAGTCTTGTTATTGCCTCCATTGGGTTATCATATGATGAACTCCCAAATCTTGTTTGAAATGCTTCTACAAAAGCATCCCAAGACTTAAAATTTCATATCTCCTTTGCATCTTGAAACCATATCAAAGCAATGCCTTCCTATAGAAAGAAGACATCAAGATTTTCTACCCATCAGGCATGGGATGTAAAGCAAAGTAATGATTTGCTTTATAAACCCACCATGTTGGATTCTCCCCATCAAACCTAGAAAAGTCCAATTTAATTGAGCGAAATTGCATACCACCTGATACTCTCGAATGTTCTGTGTTCAATCCTTCTTCATGCTTGTCAAAACCATGGCCATTCCAAGAATCCATCCTTCCAGCATTCATTGACTCCAACAATAGGTCCATTGACGAGTTTAATTCTTCCAACACTCCTTGATGGTCTTCTACCCTTTTTTCTTGTTTTTCTTGGTGTTATTTGAGACCAAGAGTCATTCTTTCAAACTCCTTCAATCGAGTCCCTTCAACCATTATTTCTTCAAAATCTTCCCAGAACTCTGAACTGTTTTGATGCCACTTTGTTACAAACAACTAAGAAAATGAAAGCGATAATGATTTTTTAGGAATCAGAAACCTCAAATAATTCATCTTATTTCATGATAACCCCCATTACAATAGGACAAACAAGCTTTTCAATCTTTAAGGTAAATAAGATCTTAAGGGAACTTAGTAGAGAGTGGCCTGGGAGTTCATATGACTTGTTGTAAAAAAACTGTGATCACTTCTGTGATGAGTTCTGCGAGAGACTTGGAGTGCCAAAATTTCCAGGTAAAAATGTAATCTTGGGTTCATGATGTATATACTAGTTGTTCTTGAGCTTGAATGTTTATGTTGTGCTACATTAGTTTTTGGTTATTAGTGGTATGTCAGACTTGTATCTATTGCTCCTTTGACATAGTTGATGCAATGTTTTTACTCCTTTACTACTCCTTTAAAAGGTTGGAGGGCATTGCCACCTCATATCATGGGATAAGATCCGATGATAGTGTGGCATGTAAAATTTTCCTTCTGCAGTTCCTTTCTCATTGTACGAGATTAACAAGATTTGGAAGAATAACCCTGGATCAAAACTGAATATATAATTTGTAAATGGGGAAGAAATTGTAATTTCAATAGAGTTAGGTATCGTTCTCTGTTCCTGAGAAGGACATTCAAGAATCTCTCTTCTTATTTTTATGCAATGTGTCATTGCCCAATTGGTTATTTATATAGGCCCATAGGATGAGCTTCTTGAACAGGACTCTTGTAGGCACCCTCGGCAACGAGAATAAGGCTTTCTTGAATTAAGCACAAAACATTTATTTAGTTCCCATGCTTTGCAATAATTTCAATCAGTCCATTCATTTTCTCACGTGGTATTGTTTGTGTTGTGTTGTGTCCATGCTTTGTTGTGGTATGAAGACTTTTATGCAATGTTTTGAATACCGTACCGGACGCTGTATCGGTCAAGACATTGGAACGAAATATTTCGGTACCGGTACCATTTCGAAATAGCATTTCGGGATAACATTTTGGAATGATCGATATATAAATAAATTATATATAAAAATTATATTTCAAAATAGTAGTCTATATATAAATAAATTATATATAAATACATATATATATAAATTATAAATAGTCTAATCTGAATTGAGGGTTAAAAAATAAACTTATAGTTTGAAAAAATGAAAAAAAAAAAAAAAACACTGGCCGAAATATTGGCCGGTACCGGCCGAAATTTAGGCCGGTACAGGCTGAAATTTAGGCCGGTACGACCGGTATTTTAGCCGGTATGAAATGTATATAGTCTCTGTACCGGCCGGACAGCTGGTACGAAAAATTTTGACCGTACCAGCCGGTACGAAACGAAATTCAAAACGTTGCTTTTATGTTGGTGGATTTTATATCTCCATGTTTTTGTTTTTGTGTTCATAAATAGACTGTACCTTAGAATTTTATTAAAATCCTTATTTTTTACGAAGAAATATTGTGTTCACTAGCAATAAGATCTTATTGTAAGGTTATATAACAACTAGTCGTTCTAAGATAAAAGTAGAGAAAACAAAGCAAATGACATTGAAAAAAAGTATAAAACAACATAGCAAGCTACTTGGGCCAACGAAACTATGGCATACCATCTTTGTCAAGTTTATAAAGTCTAGAAGAAATTTTTGGCAATTGCTTTAGATTATAGAAGGAAGCAGTCTCATGGTCTCACCTATTGGAGTAAGTTTTGCTATATTATTGGCTAAAGAGTTACCCTCGTAGCTGTTGTGTAACTATTAACACCCTTTTCTGGTTAAGGATATAATGTTGCATAATATTCATATTATTGCACTAAGATTCAAAATCCTGTAAACTGAACACTTCACCAATCTTAAATAAGAAACTCAGCCAACATGCCAAATCATTACAACCTAGCTTATAGGTTGTATTAAACTAGCAAAGTCTTTATTATGCCTCTAGCACTTATTGAAAACATGATCCCCTAGGTAGTGACTGTAACTACCTTTCTCTATGATTTTCCCTTGGATTCTTGATGAAAATTTGGGCAAGAGAAAGGCTACAAGGGGTGGCAGCCTTAGAAGATGTTCTCCTATCTTCTCCTTGAACTTCTTGATTGACACTTTAGGGTAAATGGGCTCTGAGGAAGTGTAAGTTTCTGGAAATTTTCGGGTAAACTTTTTTGGCTGCTTTATTTTATTTATACAGAGTTAGATAAACCCTAATAGCCTTTCATAAGGGGCATCAAACTAGCACTTCTTGTAGGTTTCTTTTTCTTTAGTTGTGTTTATGGTAAGTTTTTTAGTCCCCAAGGAATTTGGCAACTAGGTCGGTAGGCTTTCTAGGATGCTCCCTCATCTATGTCTAACTAAAACAGCTTCCTAGGCTAGTGTTAAAAGTCGACAGTCTTGAATTGAGGCTCTTAGGGTACTATAATATAGAGCATAATTTGTTATAGATTAAAGTTTTCCTACTTTGTATTTAGGGTAATGCTAGATACAATAATATGGTGTGCAATCCCCGCACACTCCATTTCAAAAAAGTGGAGTCTACTATTAAAAAAATATTTTTCTTATTGGTCATAGATTTACCTTTTTTTTTTTTTTTAAAAGAAGTACATGGGGTTTGCACACTTGTTTTTTTAATAAGTAAATGATTGTATTAATAAGAATATGCATAGCCCAAGTACACAAGATGATATACAAGAGGTAACACCTATCTAGGAAGAAGTGGAAACAAGAAAATAATGAAAATCAAGGCCATTGAAATCAACAACTTTGGCCCATAAAAACAAAGCTCTAACAAAAAATAATCTAAGCTCCTAGCACAAGTCTAGTGTGATGAGAAAAAAACCCCGTCCTTATCTAATATGCCTCCAAACTCCCACTCAAGATGCCTTTTGTACCTCCCTAGTGCTCAACCTCCCCCATATACCTCCATACTTACAATCAATTACCGACTTCCATAAAGGTTCTGGTTCCTTATTATATCGCCACAACCATTTCCCATGAATGGCCCAATTGAAAACCCTCAGATTTCTAATACCCAACTCAATAGAAGAAATTATGTTGCATACCTTATCTCATTTAACCAAGTAGAATTTAAATTCATCTCCTAGACCACCCCAAAGGAAATCATGATGAAGTTTCTCTATATGGGTTGCCACACTCGGTTGAATTGGGAATAACGATAAAAAGTAAGTTGGTAAATTTGACAGAGTGCTCTTGATTAACGTAATCCTGCCACATTTCGACAAGTACAATCTCTTCCAACCTGCCAATCTACGTTCAATCTTCTCAATTACTATATCCCATATAGGTATAGCTCTTGAGGTGGCCAAGATAATTCATGAGAAGAAAGGAAACCTTAAATCCAAAAGTGCTAGCCGGTTGATGATTGTTGCAAACGTTACCAACTGGAACCAATCCTGACTTGGCTAAGTTCAATATCAAACTGGATACAACCTCAAAACAGAGTAGAAGTGCCCTTGGTGCCTGAATCTAGCTTTGTTCTGCCTAAAAAAATATTAGAGTACCATCTGTGAACAAAAAGTGGGAAATGTTAAGAGTATCACCGACTGAAAAACCAGCAACAAAGCTACTGTTAACCAAGGCCGAGATCATTTTACTTAGCGCCTTCTATGATAATGACAAACAAGAGTGGGAAAAACGGATCCCCTATCTTAAACTACTGGAGCTGTTGAAGAAACCCACCGGACTGCTATTCACCAAAACTGAGAACTTCGTTGTTGATATGCACCACCCGATCCATGAGCTCCATCTCTTTCCAAAGCCATACCTCTTAAGCAAGTAAAGTAAGAACTCCCAATTACGTGATCGTTGGCCTTTTACATATCCAACTGACTTAAGATACCCAAATTGCCAGATTTTCATCTACTATCTAGGCATTCATTGGCAATAAGAACTAAGTCCAAACTTTGTCTACCCCTTACAAATGCGTTTTGGGGTTTCATATGATTCGCCCCAAAACCTCCCTAAGGGGATTGACAAGCACTTGGAAATAATCTTGTACACTCTATTTACAAGACTAATGGGCTGATAGTCTTTCACCTCCAATGCTCCAATCTTCTTGGGAATAAGCGCAATAAAAGTGGAGTTTAGGTTTTTCTCAAATTTTCCAACCGAAAAAGTTCTTGAAACACCTTCATTAGGTCTTCCTTCACCACATCCCAACATGATTGAAAGAACACCATAGAAAATCCGTTTGGACGAGGTGCTTCGTTTTTTACCATCGTCCTCACCACACCATGAACCTCCGCCTCTTCGAAGGGCCGCCCCAGCCAAGAAACATGTTGTTGCTTGATGGACTCAAAGGCTAGACCATTAAGCTTGGGCCTCCACACCTGTTCGGTAAGCAAATGCTCAAAGAAACTAGCAACATGTTATTGAATCACATGGCGCCTATGTGCAAATAGCGCCATCTATGTTTAGCATATCAATGGTATTAGTTCTCTTATGGGAATTGGCCACTTTATGGAAAAATTTCGTGCTTCAATCTCCTTCTTTCAACCACAATGTTCATGATTTATGGTGCCAGGAGATCTCCTCCAATAAAATAACCCTCTCTAATTCTGAAATTAACTCATTCTTTTGAGGGAATTCTTCCACAGAAAGAACTCAACCCTCCTGCACCCGCTCTACCTTCTGTAACTTTGCCAACATGGACTTCTTAGGTTTGCCTACATCACCAAAGGATTGCGCATTACAAAGCTTTAAGTTTTTTCAAACTTTTACTTTGTCCGCAAAAACGGAATTAGGGTTTTCATGAATCTGGTTACTAAATTCAATGTAAACTTGTTGCCCCAAATCTCAATGAACTGAATATAAACTGAAGCTTATAAATAGAAGACGAATAAGCATTGTTCAATATAGCGCAACACTTTTTAAACATTGTTCACAATAAGCAACGCATGTATCCAACTAACAACAAAGGACTCGTTTATGGAAAATATAAACAGAATAATAATAATGATATGCTACCGAAACTCCTGTAACTGGAGATACTTCTGTAGCTGTGCATTCTATCCCCTTAACATTCCATTCAGGACAATCGTGTCTTCGTGAGCATCCTCTGCGATCTGGAGGGATGAAACAGCCTGTGCTGCAATAAGACCAGCTGAGAATCCCGTAGTTTCCCAACCTGCTTCCTCAAAATATGGGGCAGGAAAATCCCTTGCAAAAGGCCCAGATGAGAATGACCAGTCACCCCTCTCCAAGCCACCCCATTTACATCCAGATATATACGGATTAGAAACCCACCCAATCCTTTCAAGCGGGTGCTTGTCAGAGTCCTGATAAGAAAAGCCTGATCTCTTACCACTCACAAATAGGTCAATGTTATCAGGAATATCCCAAGGATTGAACCCTTCATCTTCTTTCAGAACAACCTTACATGAATCATCTGAGTCTTCACCAAGTAAGACATGCAAAGCAACAGCCTCAGCAATTGCAGCACCCTCTTCATCAAGCCTTTGTTGTTCTTCTTTCTTTTTCTGTTTCTTCTTTTCTAGTTCAGAAATGATGGCTGCAGAAGTAGCAAGGGCTTTCTCCAAGCGCCTCTTTTTCTTCTCAGCCTGTTTCATTCGATCAACCTCATCCTTCACCTGCTTCTTTTTCCCTTTCCTCACAACAGGTTGCACTTTATTAAATCCCATGCAATCCATGAAAACTACCAAACTAATCAGTCACCTTTCCTCCACTTCTATTCTAAGTAAATTCCTCAAAATTCATACATTTCCCTTTTTTTGTTGATACAAAGCAAAGTATAATAGAATATGGTGCAAAACACTAATATAAGGTGATAGCACTGATAACTACACCCACTCGGGAATGTAGGAATACCTCATTTTACGAACAATGCAGTCCCAGACAGAAACAACAGGAGACAACAGAAGAGCAGAATTATAAGCACTAACAGATCCATCCGTTGGCACCATTCTTCCTAATTTCCCACAACCCTTGCATTTACCCATTCTTTGCACCAAAAGAACCAATAAACTTATAAAAATTGTTAATGCAACAACTATCTTCTGGTCCAAACAGCTCACATGCCTCCCCCACTGCAATGTAAATGAAGATTAAGCATGTAAGTCAAGGAGTTGAGATAGCAAAACCACTGAGCTGCTTATCCACACATGCAAACATAACAACTGTGAACCAAAGTTTTGAGTTCCGTTCCGGTTGAGGCACTAGAACGGAATATTTTGGAACCGGTATGTTTCTGTATACCGTTTCGGGATAGACATTATATGGATAAATTATATATATATATTTATATATAACTATATTCCAAAATAGAACCAATAAAGTCTTAAAAGCATACATACCTGATAAACTTAATAATACTTCTCAATAGCAATACTTGACATTTATATACTCCCACGTAATGATTAAAAAAAAATGAATCAGGTCAAAAACCAACAACAGCAAGTTAGCAACAACTTTACCTAGAATTTAATTTGTACTTTTCCATCACCATGATCTCAAAGACTCAAACTCCACCATCTAAAGTCAGAAACCGACACAAACCAAAACAGACCATAGAAATAGAGGTTTAAGTGACAAAATAGACCATATAACAGACCATGATCTCAAACTAACAGCATGACGGAAAGGCTTCAATAAAATCAGAGGTTTGTATTTCCAAAACAGATCATAAAGCTCCTAAATCAAATACACCAGAACTCTCACTTTCTTTTATGAGTTTTATGTGCGGCAAGAGAAAAAATGCAGCATATAATGTTGATGATTATTATTATTTGGGTCAAGAAGTCAGTATGTGGGAATAATTGACCAAGAGCAAGCAAGGACTTCTGATCCAAAGATGCAAGACGCAGGATAAAGATTACTTTAATTGGGTGGGAATCAGTAATTAATTTGAATTATATATATATATATATATATATATTGAGTAGTACTCGATCAGTCCCCTAAATCTCCCAATTATGCACTATATATACTAAAAGATCGAGCATGGATTCCAGCTTAAAGCTAATAATTACTTCGACCTTGTATATATATATATATATAGTAGGGTTCCTTCATAATGTTGATGATGGACCAGATTCAACTGATCATATTTATTCAGATTCGTATGAATTTTTCTGCGATGATAATTAATCAGATCTTAACAGCATACTAGCATAGTCCCCTCCACCTCTCCCCATGGCCATTTCTGTTCTGATCTTATAAGCATTGCATACAAATAACAAATTACAAAGTAATCTCAGGAATTATCAAGGGGCTCTATTGGGTTCTTGATCAATTAAAAAACCATAATAGCATGCACATCAATCTCAAATTCTCAATAGACAGAGCAAAAAGGGGATCTACAGCTAATAATCTAATACCTGCAAAGACGTAAGGGGGATCTACAGGCTACGGCAGAGTCCAAGACACAAGCTGCGGCGGTGGAAGTGGCCTCGTCGCGTAGACGCCGGTCGTCGGAGTGTGGAGAGTGGAGAGGCGACAATCACATACAAAACCTAGGGCTTGATCTTTTACCCTTTAATCCAATACGCACAAATATAAATAAACCAAATTCGCAGGAGAGGAAAAGATGCAAAAATAAGAAGCCTGATTGGAATGGTAGAGGGATACAGAAACTGGAAGCTTTCTATGTGGAATGATAGAGGAGGAGCGTTTAGGGTTTGAGTTTAGATCAAGAGAAAAGTAATTTGGGTAGGAAAATAAAGAGAAACAGTGAAAGAGATAATATAACTGATCACACAGTAGAGGTTAAAGAGTAATCGTGTCAAGTAAGAATGTAATATTGACACGTTTCTTGTTGTGGGACTAGGAAGGAAGATGACGGAAAAGATAACGGTAAAATGGCGAATCTGACTTCTAAAGCTTTGTTGTTTTAATAATAATTTAAGTGGCAATTTTTAACTCAACCTCTGATTAATTGTTCAATTTTTTCAAGTTACTCAAATTTATACATTTAATTACTTAGATACTTTTCCTACATATATTATCAATATTTATTTACCATAAATAATAACTCGGGCCTTGGAGATTTTTTTATTTTGTACATTTAAAAATTAATAAACTCAATTAATGCTTATTTTTCTAAATTTTCAATGGCTTTCAATAAATTTCTAAACCAATTTTTATTTAAATATTGTTAATCACTATTTGAACAAAACAAAGCCTTCAACCAGTTTACATATCCGTTCGAACGAAAAATTAATGTTCAAATGAGATATCTATCTCCCTCACTAGAATTGTATATAACTTCCCATCACAACTATCGCTCAAACTATTATCTTAACATTTGAATGTAAAGTACCATATCGTTGAATGGTCTCAAACTCAATTCGAATGAGAAATTTATATTCAAATCATGTGTCAAACTCCTTCCCACAATGATTGTTTGAACTATTACCTCAACATTCGAATTTAAAATATCATAGCATTTGAAGGGATTATAATACATTCATAAACGGGTTATGTCATATCAATCTGTTATTTTAATGAGTCGGTTAGTATTTAGAAATCTAATATGTTAAGCTTAATGAGTAGTATTCGGGTTGATCCATATCTTATAATATGCACGACTTGACATGACCCATTAATATGATTTGGCAACCCTAAAATCTTTGGTCCACCATAAAGATGAAATGTTGTTTGTTATATACGATCATCGTTGACAACAGTCAATCCTATCATTTTAAGTTGCACCATTATTTCATGGTTAAAGTTAAAAAATAAAAATTCTACAGTCTTAGAATTATGTGCAGTCTGGTGACCACTAGTCACTTTCATAGTGAATCTTATTGAAAAGAAAAATCGCACAAAATTAGGGCTAACTAAAAATTCAAAAATCTGACTCCGATTCCGATTCCGATTCCGCTCCGACTCCGATAAGTCAGAGTTGGAGTCGGAGTTTCTTTCCCCCAAAAAGTTGGAGTCGGAGTCGGAGTCGGAGGTGGCATTCTACCTACTCTAACTCCGAATGTCTGACTATCAGACTCCGACTTTTCCCTTCGATTTCGATATTATACATATTTTATAAAAAATATAAGTATTTTTTATATATTAATCATATATATTTTATATAACTATAACTTATATAGTATGAAAAAATTATTATTAAATAATATACTTATACTATAATATAAATAGACTAAATTGAGCAATAATAGTTTAGTATATATAAACACCATACTATTACTACCATATAACACTAATGTATAATAACATGTAATACTAATGTATAATAACATGTAATGTTAATGTAAAATAACTAAGGTATAATAACATTTAATATTAATGTATTATGTATAAACACTAATGTATGAGTTTATAATAACATATAATACTAATGTATAATAACTAATGTATAATAACATGTAATATTAAGTCTAGTATATAATTAAATTAAAAATAAGTTAGGAACTAATATAATAACATGTAATTAAAACTACAGTATAAATTTAAAATAGGAATAAGTTAAAAATTAGTATAAAATATTATATTAATATTTAATAACATGTAATACTATAGTATAATAACAAGTAAATAAACATTAGTTAAATAGTAATTGTTAATAATAATCAATACTAACAATAAATTTAGTGACAAAAAGATTATAAAAACCATAAATAAAGAAATTTATGACTAAAATAAAGATTAAAAATTTAAAATTGATTTAGAGTTTAGTTTAGAATTTAGGAAAAAAAGAAATGGCCCAATACACTACAACAGTGCAGCCCAGCCTGCCCAAAATGACCAAAACAGAGTCAAAACAACATCATTTTTTACTCTGATTTGGTCTCAAAATGCCACACTCAATAGATCATTTCTGTGAAATCACATCACCAATAGATCATTTTCACAACCAATTATAAAAACTCATTCCGATTTTGTTGGAGTTGAGAGAGGGACACAGAGAGGTGACGAGAGAGCCTTGTAGTTTCATATATTCTCAAAACTCTGTAACATTTTCAAAGAAAATAAAAATTAAAACATCAAAACAAAAGAGAGAGAGAGACGACGGGAGAGATAGGTAGCGGGAGAAGAGAGATGAGAGGTGACGGGAGAAGAGAGATGTTCATATGTGGTCTCCAGAAGAGAGAGAAAGGCGATAGGAGAAGAGATCGGATGCTGGGTGAACGCCGATCACGGGTTAGGGTTGAGCAAAAATAATCTGTCTTGTTATCGATGATTCCGACTTGATTTTTGTGTTTATGACTCTGCAGTCTGACTCCGACTGTGAGCTGTATTTATTTCATTGTCTATCTCGTTATCAGTGTAATGTTTTATTACAACACTTACAAGTGGAGCTCTCGAGTCCTATACTTCTTCCCCTTTTTATGAGCAAGTCGCAAAATAATAATTCTTTTGGCACCAATCTTGGTTTAGGAAAAGAAGGCTCGTTTTATCATTGCTTATGTTGTTACCCAAACGCGGGTTGTAGTGAGTTTTCTCATAGATTGTCTAGTGATATTGATTTTATACAAGCTGGAGTTATGTTTCGCTTTCCTCCATTAATTCGTACTAAAGTAGAGCCATCGAATAGGTCAAATCATTTGTTGTTTTCATTATTTGTTTTGATTAGTTAGTTTGACAATTAAAAAGGAAAACTGTTAATTGGTAAAACAGGAACAAAAAAAAAAAAAAAAAGTAAAAAAAGCGCACCTTGAAGCCTTGTGCATGTAATTAGTTACCGCAAATTATGTTCCTTTTTTTTTTTACTGTGCAAATTATGTTCTTGAATCATATATATATATATATAGCTAGCTTGCTGATCTTCGCGATGCATGGTGCTTAAATATTTTTTTTATATGTAAGCTGTATTGTACGTACCTCTCTAAAATTCTTTTACACGATCGCTTCCGATCCATCGATCCTAACGCTAGCTTTTACGTAAAAACAGCAAGGGCCTCAATTAAAACCATTGACCATATCTGTATCCCTGATGATCAACAATATATATCATGCATATATATATATATGCATGATCTACGCACGTAGCCTCATATTAATCTGTGTTACAAAACGGGTTCCCATTCATGACGACTGATCGATCACTCATGAACGTCCCTAATTATCTGATCATTTGCTTCCTCCGATTAATCTCCTTTTCCAACTCTTCCGAGCCTCCCACCTTTTCCAGCTCCTGCACCCACAATTCAAACAAAATTATAAATTCATCATGAGCCACCTTCTGGGCACGCGGCTTTTAAACTTTGATCAAAATTAAACATTTGAATCAAAAGAGCCTACCTCAGGTCCCAAGAAAAAACCGTATGGCACACCATGGAACTTTTCAGTGTGATGAAGCTACCAAAAAAAAAAAAACCCAACCTTTATTTAAAACAAAGCCATTGAAAAAAAATAAGCAAATATGCAACTTAAAGAATAAAACAGATACACGTTTAATTTGAATGGCTGGTGAATGTTTACCTGGTGAGCAGCAGCGACCTTTCTGAAATAGGGCACGTTGGCAATTGGCCCAACTGGGAATCTTTTATGGACCAGACCATCGTGGACAAACATGTAGGCCATGCCGAACACTGTAATGCCAAGACCCTGTTCAAAGACCAAAACAAAAATTGTCAATACGAGAAACTAACCGAGTTCTTTTCGTCACAAAAAGTCATTTGGCAATCCCCAGTACGTAATAACGTATGATTTCTTTTGTTGGACGCGTGTAAATATTATTATCAGACCCTTAATCGAGACAATGAAAGATAACGTGTGTGTGTGTGTGAGGGAGAGAGAGAGACTTACAGCACCAAAACACAGACCAGGTACAAGGCCTTTGTGGAAGAAACCATAGGAAAGGAGACCAATGGCTGGGCCAGCGTTGATGATGGCAAAAACGTCGTTGAGCTCGAACGGACCTTCCCTAGGTCGATGGTGGGACTGTCGATAAAAGCAAAATATTAGGAATCTCTTCAGCCTTTTGTCTAATTATGTTCTGCAAAATTGAAGATAAAGAAGGCAGGCAAGAGCAACTGAGAAGTCGAAAACAAACCTCATGCATATGCCATAAGGAAGCGTGCCATAGAGCTTTGTGCGCCCACCTTGCCCAAAACTCCATACCCACCTGAGAATATTCAAAATTACCAGTTTAATTCACCACCAAAATCACCCAAAAACTACAACTTCTGATTTCAACTTAATCATCCCAAATTATCCCATAAAGTTTCTTTTTTTTTTTAAAAAAAAAAAGAAAAAGAAAAAACAATAAAGGAACTCACAGCAGCACCCACAGAGAGAGCAAATGTACCAAACATTTCAGACAAAGGCACCTCGCCACCCTGTACCAAAACAAAATCCATTTAGCAGTACATTAACATACACAAATTAACTACCCTTCAAGAAAGAGACAGAAAGACGGAGAGGAGGAGGAAGTACCTCCATTTGCCAAGAAAATCTATAATAAACAGCCATGACAGCCATGGAAGTAATACCAAGGCTAGACATGATAGCAGCTACTAGATAAGTGGACCTCTCGGATCTTTTCCCGGCCAACCTCTTAGCCGCACGAGCGGATGGGATCTGATAATTCGTACCATCGGTAGTTTCATCTTTAAGAGTCCCCAGCTGACTACTTTGTTTTTGGTCCTCCACGATGACGCAGACAGTGAAGAATGTTTTCCTTCGGGATTTGTGGATTGTTCTGTGGCGGAGAACTGAGGGAGTAAAGAGGGGAGTGGGTTTTTGTACGAGGTGGGAGTAGTGGAAGAGACGGAAGGGTTTAGTGGTCGCGGGGACGCAAAGTCCGGCCGCCATGGGAACAGATGGGGGGAGCTTCAGATTGAGACTTCGCAAAGCTCAAGTCTTAGAGAGAGACAGAGAGAGAGAGAGAGCGCGCTGTGGGGCCCGGCCGCCAGGGACTATTGTGGAGAGTGGTGGCGTTTGCAGTGAAGAGTGAAACGTTATATACACGGAGACCACACATCCCACCGGGCCCTGTAGGAATAAAAGACTCACGTGGAATGGAGAGTCGGTGGAGTAATCCCTCGAAATAAGTATTTTTGTACAGTAATTTTTATTATTATTTTTAAATGTAAAATATTGATATAATTGATTAAAATAATTATTTTATATTATAAAAAGTAAAACAGTCGCACAAAAAATACGTGACTGCAGATATATTATCTTCATTTAAAATATGATAAAAGCACAATTTCTATGCTAAATAGAATTACTCTTTTAAATTTGTTTACTTTTGCTTTAATTCTATATGTTTGGATTATAAAAATATTATTTTATAATAAAATTGTAATATATTTGTGAATCGAGTGTTGGAACTCATCGAGGTATGGGGTATATGGGACTTAAAAAGAACATGAGGACGATGGATTGTGCCCCTCCGAAGGATTGCCATGGAAGACAACAGCGAATCAGAGCACCTCCATCGGTCTCATTAAAAGGGAGTTTTCATCAAAATTTAATAATTTAAGAATTAAAATATTGGTATTCAATTCGATATATTATCAAAGTTTAAGTTTTGGGTTACAGTATCTTAATCTTTATTTTTATATTTAAAAACTCACTATTCATTCTCTATTCTTATTATTTTATTATAAAATATATTTATTATAATTTATGTAATGTAATTCTTTCATCTTTTCTTTTTGAGTGCTTTTTTTACTAACACTACTGCATGGTAGGTGTTGATATATTTTCTAGCCTTAACAATATAAATGACTCTCTAGTCAGTATCAATAATTTGAGTATCAAATTAAATTATTAATGTATATATGATTAGTATAATTGTAAAACATGAAAAAAGAAATTAAAAAAATTATTATTAAAAAATAATATTATATTATTATTTTGATGAATCTAATGATTAATTCAATGTGAAATTATAGATAAAAAAAATTTTAAATTTATAAAAAATATATAATTTTTATTAAATTTTAAAGATAAATGTAACGAAACCAATACCAATAATCTCATATCGCAGATTGCTAGTACGACATCCTCAGCTCATGTAGATGCCACTCGCTGCTGGCAAGTGCCACGCTGACGAAGTTTCGAGTTTCTAACAGGTAGTGGTAGGCAACTTTACAGGAGATGTGGATTACTGCGCGAACACGTTTCACATCAACGGCCTTTGATGCTTAGGCTTGCGTTTTGAAAACAACAATTCCCTCCCCCCCCCTCCCGGGTCAACAACCACCATTTCTGCATAATTGCACACGTTTAGCCTCCTATTATTTTGTATATGAATAAATATTGATAGAAATTATTATTAAAAATATTTATTTTGTATATATGATTTATATCATATATTTTTTTAAGTGAGTGTTGAAAATAATTAACTAGAAACAGTTATATAATGAGTGTAAAATATATACTGTTATAATAATTTATCTCTAACATTACTCAAAAGATAATTTAATAATAATAACTAAATACAAAACTGTACTTCACTAGATTCTAAAAAAAAAAATATCTGGTGAATTATGTTAAAAGAATTGTATTCAATATATAATTATAGATAAAGTCATAATATTATACTATATTAATATTTTGTATTTTTATTTGATTTAAAAAATAATTCAATCCTCGTCCTCGTTCTCTTCCTCTTGTTCTTTATCTTCTATTTGATTTTTTTCCTGAAGCTTACGTATAAATTCAAGTGAGGTCCGAGAAGTACAAAACAAGTTTGATTAACATCAACCAAACATACGCTGTGTGTTAACCTGTGTATGGACGAAGGTTTCACTAAGTTCCGCAACTTGAGTAATTCGTTCCACATTTTATCAAATTCCACATTGGATATACCATCTTCTTGCTAAGAAGTTGATATCGAATGTTGACAAGTTTGTCATGCAGAAATTAACCCAAATCTCCAAACCACGCACATGTCTAGGCATTTCTGGGCTCCTAACTTTAGAATAAACATCATATGATTCCCACATGACTCTAGATCTTATTTCTATGGGGGTTGTGTGCTGCATTAAAAGTTCCTTCATCTCAACCTATAATAGATAATAAAAATACACATTCTTCATCTTCTAAAACCATTAAAAAAAAGTAATAAATTTAAAAACAAACATACCACTTTCTTCCTCGTCTTATCATTGGAGTGGGTGCGATTTTTTTTCTTATTAGTTGTGACAAACTATTGAGCTCGATTTGGCAAAGTCCCGGTTGATTTTTAATTTGTTGTGTATAACTTATGAGTTAACACATATATTAAAAAAACTAATAAATATTAAACAATAAACAAATATTAATTAAATAAATACCGTATCATGGACATATCTTGCATAACTTTTTAATTCATCTTTGTAAAAAATGTATAAGAGGAAATTCATTAATCACATGTTTTTATTTTTTAAAATATAAATAATATAATTTCCTCAGTTAAAATTATGCGAATCGATAATGGCCAAAAATTTCTTTCCCATAATCTCCAAACCTACTTTCATGCTCACAGCATCATCTATGAATGTACCTGTGTTGAAACTCCGCAACAAAATGGTGTTGCCGAGCGTAAATATCAGCACCTACTGAACGTTGCTCGGAGCCTTCGTTTTCAGACACATTTACCTCTTAAATTTTGGGGTGAATGTGTTTTCACTGCTGCATATCTCATTAATAGGACTCCTAGTCGCTCTCTTCAAAATCAAACTCCTTTTCAACTCCTTCTTAAAATTCCACCCAACTACACTCATCTACGTGTGTTTGGTTGTCTTTGTTATGCTCAGACTCTTACCACTCATAGAGATAAATTTTCACCCAGAGCATCCCGCTATATCTTCCTTGGTTATCCTAGCAACCGCAAAGCCTATAAGTTATATAATCTAGAAAATGCCACAATTTTTTATTCACGTGATGTCACATTTCAAGAAGATCAATTCCCTTTCCAAAATCCTCTCACTCCACATTCCACTAGTCCCACAATTCTTCCTTTACCTATTCCAAAACCTATTCCTTTTTCTACTCCATCACCAGTCATATCTACAGAGTCTGCACCCACTACCATTATTTCTTCTCGCCCCCGCCGCAACATTACTCATCCGACATACCTATTTGATTATGTTTGTCCTCCTATACCCACGGAGTCCATTGCTTCTTCAATCGCTATACATTCCTCAGGTACTTCTCATCCATTATCTGCTTATCTTTCATACTCTCATTTTTCACTTGCTCATTATTCTTTTTTAACTACTCTTACTACATCTGTTGAACCTACTTGCTACTCAGAAGCCACTCGCCACTCCCACTAGCGTGAAGCCATGGCTTCTGAACTCCGTGCCCTTGAAGAAAACTTCACTTGGACTCTTGAACCTCTTCCTCTTGGTAAGAAACCTATTAGTTGCAAATGAGTTTTCAAAACCAAACTCCGAGCAGATGGCACCATTGAGCGCCACAAGGCCCGACTCGTAGCCAAATGCTACATTCAAGTGGAAAGCATAGACTATCATGAAACTTTTGCTCCCGTAGCCAAGATGACCACAGTCTGTTGTGTCCTCGCCATTGCCACCACAAAAAAGCTGGATCATTCACCAAATGGATGTTCATAATGCTTTCTTGCATGACGAACTTGATGAAGAAGTTTACATGACCCTACCACCCAACTATTGTATTAAGGGGGAGACACGCGTATGCCGCCTCCGGAAATCCCTCTATGGCCTCAAGCAAGCATCCTGAAACTGATTTTTTAAACTAACATATGTTCTTCTTACTACAAGTTTTGTTCAATCTCAGGCTGACCACTCTCTATTTACCTTGATTACTGCTACTAATCTCATGCTTGTTCTAGTGTATGCTGATGACATCTTGGTCGTCGGTAATGATCTCTCTCAGGTCACTTTCTTCAAGATTGTTATTTCCACTCACTTCAAAACCAAGGATCTTGGTCCTCTCAAATATTTCCTTGGATTTGAAGTTGCTCGATCCTCTTCAGGCATTTTTCTTAATCAGCAAAAATATGCCCTGGACATCCTTGCCGATAATGGACAACTTGGCTCTCGTCTTGCTTCCTTTCCCATGGAACAGAACCTGAAGCTCAACAACATTGATGGTGATCTACTTCCTGATCCTGCTCCTTACAGACGACTAGTTGGACATCTCATTTATCTCACCATTGCCAGACCTGATATAGTCTTTCTAGTGAATATTCTCAGCCAGTTCAAGCATGCTCCACGGATTCCTCACATGACAGCTGCCACCCGTGTCCTTCACTACATTAAAAGTACTCCAAGTCAAGGCATCTTTTTTTCCTCCTCTACTGATCTTCACGTTAGTGCTTACACAGACTCTAATTGGGCCAGCTGCCCTACTACTCGACGCTCTACCACTAGTTTCTTCATTACTCTTGGATCTAATCCTATTTCGTGGTGCACTAAGAAACAGACTACAATCGCTCAATCCTCTACAGAAGCCGAATACCACGCCATGGCTATCACCACCTGTGAACTTGTATGGTTACATCACCTTCTCCACGATCTCAGCATCTCACACAAAGCTTCCATGACCCTCTATTGTGACAATCAGTTGGCTCTCTAAATTGCTCACAATCCTATTTTCCATGAGCGCACCAAACATATTGAGATCGACTACCACATTGTCCGTGACAAACTCCATTCCGGTCTCTTCACCATCGCCCACCTTCCTTCTTCTGAGTAAATCGCAGATATCTTCACCAAAGCCTTGGGTCGTGATCTTTTTCATCATTTCTCTCGCAAGTTGGGCATTACAGATCTCCATGCGCCAACTTGAAGGGGAGTATTACATCACCAAGATATCACATCCCACAATTTCAGCAATCCCACCAAATCAGCCATTTGATAGTTACATAATTTTTCGTAAATCTACATTATTTTCTTTCCATGTAAAAATCATCTATTCATGTATATGTATGTGTATGAGATCAATGAAAAACATAAGGAAATTATTATTCTCCTTTTTCTTAACACTTATGGTCATGTCCAGAGAGGATTGATATACTGGCCACTCCCACCTCTCCTTTTTGTGAAGAAAAAAAAAATATTCATTATTACCAACGTAACAATATTATAAATGTCATCAAAATTTTTTATTTATCTACGAAAAAAAATAAATACCGATAATAATTTATATATTTACCTGCACATATAAATGTGTCGGGAATATAAATCCTGGTAAACTGACTTTTTATTTCTTATTTTTGTAGTGGGTCCACAAATGATAAATACCAAACAATATGATCCCATCAACAGTACGGCGAACAGTTTGCTTGTTTTTACATAAAACCCGGGACTCATGCCGTTAATAACATGCATGTTTCTGAATAAGTTCAGAGCGGTAATTCCCTTGAAGTGGATTCTCTGGACTCTCGTTATTTATGCGCTGAAAAACATTCAGGTCCGAAGATTTTCGTCTCATAGACCATGAAGCCGTACGTGCCTAGGATTCAGAACAAACTTGCATGCATGTCCTTTTTTTCTGATGAATATATATGCTTCTGATTTCTCCATATTAATTATAAGCTAGCTTTGTTTAGGGTTTGAATCTCACAAAACAGACTGTTCCATTGCATATTTATGATCTGGTTGTTAGAGTATTGTCATTACCAAGTCCAAATTTTGATTAAAACTAAAACTTTTAGCTAAAGTCCAAACCAATAGAAATAATGCTTCACGTTGGACTAGTCATCTTAAAATCAAAATAATAATATAAAATCAGATAAAATTGATGTAGCTCAAAGAGGTTTGGCTAGTCTAATGTAGATCAATTTTAACACTTTTATCTATAATTTGACGAGCAGCTAGGCCAATGCTAGTGCTCTAATTGGGTCAATCACGAGTGACACTATATTATATGTGGTTGTAATGGGCTCGTAGCGTGATTTGGTTACACATATGAAACTATTTTATCTCCTATAATTATTATAACTTTTTCAAATTACCACACAAAATATAATAAATAATTCAACTTTTTTAAAAAATGATATTATAACAATATTTTATTAAATTTTTAACTTTGATATCATTTTATCTCATCTAATATTTGTAACCAAATAAAATCTGACTAGCTCGATTTGTACTGCTTTTCTTCCCAGATTCATGCACAAACACATGTATTAAGGACTGCTTCAATAGTCTCAGGGGAAGATTGCATTGCAGTAAGTGGTTGGGATATATATGGAAGAAAAATTCTACTCAGCATCCTTACACCACGCGCTACATGACACACATAATTTTTTAGTTTTTTAATTTTTTTTTCTCTTACCAAATCTGTAGTGTAGGGATGATGATTAGAAGAATTCAATCAGTTTAAAAAGAATAAAATAAATAAAAAATAAAAATAAGTGTAGTGTGTGTGGATGATGAGTAACAAGCTCTATATGGAATATTCAAATTTGGAATGCCCACAAATTAAGCACCTAATCATCATCATTATAAGGTTGCCTTCATTTCCCTCGACAGTGCAGGCTATTGCTACCCATTGCTAGGCAATAAAATGTTTGGTGGAATTCAAGATGTTAGGACTGAAGACATCACAGCCATGATAAATACTTAATCTGGAGTTAGAATCAAGATTAGTACTGCAATCAGTACAAGAGCTTTCCGAAGGACATCTATGTACAATCAAGATAAAACTCATCTTATAGAAGCGGTTGTGAAGGAAATGGTGCATTTCTCAATATAAAGTCACTAGTAAGATCATTACTAGCCGACGTGGGATAATCTCTTCCCCTCTCGGGGGTCCCTTGCCATGGGACCCATATCCACCTTGGGGGGACACTTGCCAATAGGAACCCAGCAACGCTGACACATCGTTTGGCTCTAATACCAATAAGATAGAACTCATCCCACACAAATGCTTGTGAAGAAGAGGATGTCTTTCTCAATATAAAGCCATTAGCAGGATCGATCACTACTAGCCAATGTGGGACAAAACCTTCCCCCCTCGGGGGTCCCTTGCCATGGACCCATATCCACCTCGGGAGACCCTTGCTAGTAGGGACCCAACAACACCGGCACATAGAGGAATATTGAATGGCCTTCAAGAGAATGAAGTATGTTTTCTAGATGTCAGACACTTGTAATAAACACCCTCACTCTAGATATGATCAAAAAGTTCTTCGTTCTAGAGATTTTAAATGAATCAATTACAGAGATCATGTGGTGACGAAGAATATATATATATATATATATATATATATATATATATATGCTATATTACTATAAAAAATCTACACAACTTTCTATTATTCACACAACCTCCACATACCATACTTTTTTTAATTTTTATTATTTTTTTTCTTTTATCAAATATTTAATATATAAATAATAAATAGAAAAATTGAATTAGTTTAAAAAGAATACATTTAAAAAAAAATTTAAAATATTAAAAAATTTTAAAATTTTAAAAAAATGTGGTGTGTGAAGGATGAGAGGTTGTGTAGCATTTCTCATATTACTAATTGTTCAGCATGACTTGAGGGGATTGCCAATCATGATCATTTTAGAGGAATACATATGCACTTCTAATGTGTCTATCTCATTGACTAAGAAGCCAAAGGAATTACAATACTGGAATTGTACTAAGGCTAGTGCTAGTGTGCCGCCTAGTTTTAACCGGAGTACTCACTAGTATAAATTGTACTTATTATTATTATTATTATTTACATTCTTTAACATATTTAAGTATTTTTAAAAAAAATAAAAATCTACACTAATACAGTGATAGTCACTTTCTGAGTCAGTAAGTTAAAAAAAAAAAAAGATACATGAATGGTCAACATGAGGGAACAAAATGAGGTGGCATATTAGTATTATTCATTGTACTAATTAAGAAAAAATTTTCTTATAAGTTATTATTTATTAATGCACATCTCACATTTTATAAAAAATATTTTCATATTTTATGAAAAAGTTATTAGTGTGAAATGTGAGATTGAATATTAAAAGTAGAATTACTCACTAAGAGCATTCTCATTGGATTAGTTAAAGTTAAAGTATATTTTTGATGAATGAAAGATGAATTTAGCATTTAGCTATTACATTCACATAAGTTTCTACATTGGAATAACCATTTTTTCATTATATGATAATAAAATAATATAAGATAAATTTAACTTTGACTATTCACATCAAATCTCCAAATTGGATTATCCATTTATTCATTATATAGTAATGAATAATTAATAATTTTGAAAATTTTTTAATTTTTTTAATTATGAATTTATTTTATTTTATCATATTTTATTATTCATAATATTATATATTAATTAGTAATTGTATTCTAATTATATTTTTTCAATTGTCATTTAAAATGGAGAGAGAAATAATTGATATTAAAAAGAGAGAGAAAGAAATAATATAAAAAGGATTTGATGAATGAATAGTGTGTTCCAAATTTAGAAATTAGTTTAGATATTACTGTAGCTATATTTCAAATATTTGGAATATAGCTAATTCAATGTGAACAATTTACTAACCTAATAGTTAAATTCTTATTGAATTTAACTTTTAACTAATTCAATAGAATGCTCAAATTAATATCATGCCATTAATTTGTTGCATGAGAAGAAAAGCCAGCTTGATTGTTTCTAATTTCCTGTGGCGGCCGGCTGAGGACAGGTTGCCCATTGATGATGTTCCCTTGATGACTTTTACGTACTGCCAGTAATTGTGACATGACGTGAGTCTGCAAGAGCTCAGAGGGAGATGCGCGGAGACGGAGACATACGGCCTCCAACTCATTGATGACCTCCATGATGATCATCACTATGATAATTTCCAAAATGATCATCAAATGGTAGTTTTTGGAAGCTGCTTTCACCACCTTTATTTGTTGTGTTAGGTGATCCAACACTACCACCAGATACGGAGACGGCTAAACTTTCTTCTGGGTGATTACAACAAGAAGTTTCTCTCATTATCCGGCCGAGATCCTTAATTAGTATATATAAGAAACAAGGGAAAGTGGAAATATTGTCAAAAGAGAGTGAAAAGAAAAAAAAAAAAAAGGATAGAGGACATCCATTTCAGAAGAAACGTCAGATTGCTCTTACATCATTGAGTAACATATCACAAGGCTCGAGCATGTGAAGAACATCTCCCATTTTAGGCCTATCATTTATATTAGGATCCACACATCGAAGAGCAACCAAAATAATCCGTTTGAGTTCCTTTGAAGAAGGCATTTCTTTCAATTTAGGATCCAGCACACAATCAACTTTATGATTTGCAACCATTGACTTCAACCACTCAATCAAATATGGCTGCAATACGTAAACTCGTTCAAATTCATGATCTAGTAATGTATATATAAGAAGTAACAACAAGTACTGTTGGGGGTAAAATATCATATATATATACATTGCTTGTTTATAATTATTTAAATAGCCAAATGTTCCAAATTAGTTAGGTACGTAGCTTATAATTATATACATACTTGGGGATCATGACGGCTATCTACAGGGGTCCTCCCAGAGATGACCTCCATGACAAGTATCCCGAAGCTATAAACATCGTTCTTCTCAGTGAATGCATAAGTTGAATCATATTCTGGAGCTATATAACTGGAGAATCACTACAATGAAATCAGATCTTTTACGACGCTCAAAATAATAGCTGGAGAGTCAGTACTACTAGTACGTACTACTTTTTCACTTTCAACGTCAAGATCAACTCGAAAATAATTATAATAATAAAAAAGGATATGCTATAGATTATCACAATATTTCATGTATATTTATGTTTATAAAGCTAGCAGAGATCTGACCCTAATGTTTCCATTATCATGCGACTCCACTCGGGACCAAAAAGCATAGCAAGGCCGAAATCGGTTATCTTTGGATTCCATTTGTGATCAAGCAGTATATTGCTGGATTTTAGGCATCGGTGTATAACTTTCGGTTCAAGGTCCTCATGAAGGTAGGCTAATCTGCCAAAAAAACACATTCATTTGAACTCATGTCAGCGTACTAAACTCGTAACGAGGAATGAAATGATTAGATGCATTGAAGATTTAGGATGATAGCTACATCTCACCCTTTTGCAATTCCTCGGATAATTTTAACCCTTACACTCCATGTTAGAGGACTGACTTTTTCTGGATTTTCATGAAGCCACTGGAACAGATTGCCATTATCCACATACTCATATACAAGCATCCTAACAGAATTAAAAGATCAAAGTCATGAAATTTAGTGTTTGAAATCTTAATTATCACTTAATATATAATGGCAATTAAAAAATTCTCATAATATTTAAGTCAGAAAAAACAAAATTAAAATGATTTATCCTGTAATTAGAAACCAAAAATTAGATGATACCTGTAAGTCCCTTCACTGCAGTAGCCAACCAAATTGACCAGATTCTTGTGCCTAACTTGCCCAAATGCCTCCATTTCTGCTATGAAGCCCTCAGCTTTGCAACTGATGGTTATTCATGAATATTCCATGAAAGAATCACATATAATATGGTTCATTTCGACTCAAAAATAAGATTTGGTTGAAGAGATCTAAGCATGCATGCATACTAGAATTACAAAGGCAGCAAATATTGATTTTCACTAAAGCGCGAAATAAATCTGCCACGGGAGAATCAATTAATAGCATGCAAGAACTGGGTTATAATTACCTGAGACTAACAAGCTTCTTCACGGCCACGGGCGTATTATCCAACAAAATTCCACGATAAACAGCCCCATAATCCCCACTTCCGATCACATTTGCTTTTGCCAACCCGTTCGTGGCCATCTCAATATCCCTTAGACTAAACCTGCTTCCCGGCCTCCAAACCTCCTTAGCCCCCGGCAAGTACATAGCAACTTTCTCCATATCATCAGAAAAAGCCGCATGATGTTCCAAATACCTCCGATTGCTCATCTCAGACTCGTGTATGTGACGTGAAAGCAACCTCCTATCGAGGGAAGACATGCTGTGACTATCGTAATGACGATGCTTGGAAGGGACAGGAATGGTTAAACAGAAGTTGCTGCCTTTGTAGGATTTTCGGCGACGACAAAAGACAAAGTAGAGTGATAGGATGGAAACAATGAGAACAAGGAAGAAAGCAATGAGAGATACTATCAAAACCAGTAATGGAAGGCCAAAGAAGGAGGTATGCTTAGAGAGCTTTCTCGTAACAATATCGGTGAAAGACATGATTAGGGATCGACTGCAAAAAAATGTAAACCGAGAGCTTACCGTTTGCAAAAGCTATAAAAATTACGAAGCTAGCAGATCAAGAGGTAGAGTTCAGCTACAACTAGAAGTCTCCGGCCTGTAAAATTGAAATTCAAAGTTGCAAACTAATCGGCGAGAGCAGCGGGAAAATATATAATAGTTGGTTAGCATATATAATTTCTAAGTTCATATATATATATATATATATATATTATAGTGAATGAACCAATAGCTAGCTATTTGCCTCCTCTAACAAATATGCAATCACGTTACGGGTTCCTTTGACGTGGTAGATCATCACACCAACAAGGAGTTCACTTTTTTCTTTTTTAAATTTTGCTATTTCTTATGTTCAAGATATTGAGTTTGAATTTTGAAGTCATAAAATGCAGATTTGAAATTAGCACCTCTCTTTGATAAAATTTTGAAATAAGCATTTATTTGAATTGAGTTCTTGCAAACCGGTGTACTGGAAGACACATCGTGATCATCCACGTGTTACTGACTTGGTGACATGTCATTTGCAACATTCAAAATCTTAAATTAATTTTGCAAATCAAATAATGTCACATCAACAATATAAAAGATATTACTATGACTCTACACTGATTTGCAAATAGAATGTTTCTTTCAAATTTAGAGAAATCTACTTCTACATGCATTGCTCTAGCATATCTTAGTGGGGGCTCGTTGCTTTTGATGGTAATGATAAGGTCGAACCATCCTTTTCCATCATGTTTTAATACATGTGAATGCATAAAGTTGGGAGCCCTTGGAACATAGCCAGCTGCGGGGATATTAAACCCCTGAAAAAAATGTATATACCAAGATGAAGCAATACATGATTGTCTCGTTCCGTATCAAAAGACTAGGCATATATATATAGATCTTCAAAAGTACTATGAAAACAATACACTACGAAAAAAATGTGACAATGACGCTCGCTAGGATCCACATTCTTAATGAATCCTAAGTTCAGAAACCATAAACTCCAAAGAACAAAAGTAACTTCAAGCAAAACTTGAACTTGGGCGATGATCAGCTGCACCCATAGCCGCGCCCACGGCCGAAGCCAGGCCTTCCACCAGGAGTCTGCATTATCAAGCTGAGAGCATATGAAATAGTATACAAACAGTATTTATCACTATATAAGTTGCATCCCAAAGCAACGCACTTTTGGCAGGATAATTGTAAAGGCTAAGAACACCAATCAGATATATAAGTTTGCGTGGAACACAACTAATATCACAAGTGACTGACACGATTTAATGTCTTCTAAAATGGAAAACCCCAGCACTCCTAGCATTGAAATTTTTTGGATAATCCTAAATAATAATTATCAAACAGGAGATGTGTACGTGATACCCCATACAATAAAGATAAGAGTAGGTGATGTATGAGATCACACATTGCTTTGGAAGGAGAAATTCTTAATTACTCTTTATAAGGTTTCAACGGGCCTCCAATTATATCATTGACTAGTCCTTTTGGAGTATAGACCATGCGGTTTAGGTCTTTCATCAAGGCGTTACAGTTGGTATCAGAACTAGATTTGAGGTTCCATAGACTTTAAAATATGAGGTTTTGGATATCTATGGGCTTTAAGAAATGATTTTCAAATTTGATGTTTAGGAATTTGTGGACTTCAAGAGATAATTATGTTGATATTTAAGATTTAAGGTTCTATAGACACTAATATATGGGGTTTGGATTTTTGAGGACTTTAAGAAATAATTTCCAGATTTGATATTTAGAATTCTGCAAACTTCAAGAAATAATTATGTTGGTATTTAAGGTCTTAGAATCTGCAGGCTTCAGGGAATGTGTCTTATGAAACTTGAGGTGTTAGATTTTGCAGATTTTTAGAACTGATTTCGTGACATTTGATGTTTTAGAGTAATTTGTAGGCTCATTCTGAAGACTACAAAATGTTTGTGATAAGATTTAAGGTTTAAGTTTTGGGGGTGTATATAAGATTGATCGAATGCCAGGTTTTAGATCATGCAAACTTTAGTATAGAGTTGGTCAAGTCTACAGTTGTATATTCTACAGACTTGTCCCTCTATCCCCAAACAAAAAAAGGCCAAAGGGCCTAATACAACAATGCTTGCATTGTGAATATTAAGAGATGAATTTTATAGGATTTACAATTTTAGACTCAGTAGACTTTAAGAAGTGATCTCGATAAAGTTCAAGATTTGGGTTCTGTAGATTTTAAGAAATAATTCATTTTGAGATTTAAGTTTTACATTATGCAGACTTTAGGAGAATGATTTTGATTACATTTGAGATTTTAGAGCCTCCAAACTTTAATAATGAGTTGGATGAAATTTAAGGCTTTAGATTTTGCAGACTTTATGCTATAATCTTTTAAGATTTAAGGTTATAAACTTTGCATATTCTTTGAGCAATTCATTTTAATTGAACTTGAGATTATAGCTTCAACAGGTTTTAAGAAATTATTCTTTTTAGATTTAAGGTTATTAATTGCAGGTGAGACTGAAAGAGAGTATGTAAAAGTATAAGTGAGTGTGCATGGATTTGGGAGACAAGAAGTCAGTTGCTATCAAAGTGTGGTAAGAGTTATCTTGATAGGTACTGAAATGGATTAGACTCCTAGTTTTAGACATTTTGGCAAAGTTGTCAGAGTGCGTAACGGAAGCATCGTTTTTGGTAATGTGATGGTTTGAGAATAAACTTCTTGAGGTTTGGAAATTAGTTAACTTGAGATCACTTAGGACTTAAATCTCGTGGCTACGATTTGGATACCTTCATGAACCGAGTGTGAGATTAAGTACCCCAGACTTTGGAGAATTTTATTTTGCTATTGTATGAAGTTATTACATTTTGTGGAGAGTTCTATTTACAATTTTATATGAGGTTAAAAAAAAATTAGGTGGAACTATTATTAGGCATGGAATGGATATGAGAGATAAGTATTTTAGACTTTGCTTTAGTTAAAGTAAATTTCGAGGACGAAATTTTTTAGGGGGGAAGTAACACCCAAGCCCAGCACCAAGTCTAGGCCAAGCCCGCGTACTATTTTTTTTTTTGGTTAATATGTATGGGAAGCTCACTTGAGATTTAACTGGTAATTTTGAATAGACAACGGGTCCAAAATTTATGTTGGTGGAATATGGACTTTTATTGGGTTTGATAATTAGATTAAAACTATTTAATATTTTATGGACCAAGTGGGATCTATTTATTTGGTAATTGGTCAAAAAAAAAAATTTATGAGCGAGATTATTTAAGTATAGCGGATTAAGCACAAAAGGATGCCAAGCTGGTTATTGGAAAATGTTATTAAGTAAGTTTGTCATGCTCTGTTGACATGGTATGTTAAGAAGTTGACATTTATATTAAGACTTTGTGGTGTTCCTAGTTAATTATTTTGGAGTAGTTGGTTTAGAACAATGAGATCTATTTGTAATTGAGAATTTGGAGCTTATATCTGTATTGTGAGATGTGATTGTGAAGTGAAAGGAAGTAACTTTCTGGCCCCATCCGGGTGCAGGGCATTACAAGATGATACTATTAATCCATCACAAGTTCTGGATGCTCAAATGATTTAATTAAGTAATTAAGCTAACCCAGTCACCAGGTGATCAGTCCTTAAATGGCATGCTAGGAGGCTTTGTAGATTTCTTCAAGGTAGCGAGCACAATTTTAGATGGAAGATTGAGGTAAGTCCGTAAATACTCAATTCCATCATTTGTGAGGTACCAACTATAGTGCATGATCCATGCAAAAGTCTCATGCACATACTCCTTGGATTTAAAGCTTTGCATTAGGGCTGTGTAGAAAACTCTAGAACTCAATTCGTCCGTGCGAACCGACCCTATCCGACCAAAAAAAGGGGTTGAAATAACTTGCGGGCCGAACCCGTTGAAACCGAGCCATCCTTCCCCATTTTATAAAAATGAATTAATAATTTCAAAATCTCACATGTGAAAGCAGAATTATCATCTTCTGGTAAACCAAGTTAACAAACCCTAGAGGAAGCCCAACAGAGAAAGGGAGTGAGAGAGAAGCAGATCTTTTTCACGATCAATGGGTTTGAAGCGAGGGTGAGTAGGAAGTGGCGGTGGAGCCCTGGACTGAAGAGGAGGAGGCGGCTGGAGTGCTCTAGTGGAAGAAGAGCGTCTAGTCTGGGGTGGTTGGGCAACTGCAGCCATTTTCGCATCTCTGCTTCTCTTGTCCATTACGATTCGCAATTTGACCCAAACTTTTCTTTTCTATTCGAATCTACTCCTACCCAAATCCTTGTTTCTTGAATATATATTATATATTATTGATGTAAACGACGCTTTCTTGGGCCAAATGGTCCCACCCAAAAGATATTGTTTTCTTAAACCTCTACTTCATTTCAGATCCAAGGCTATCAAGATGTGTATTGTTAGACGAAATTCATTTATCTTTTTCCCTTATCCTTGTCATTAATCTCTACTCAGACCTCTCCTTCACTTTCAGATTATTACACATCTGCAAGAACGATGAGATATTTGTAATGTTTCAGTGTTTTGTTTTCGCAGGGAGCACCATACCACAGGTTTCACCATGGCCAAAACAACATTCAAGCTCGAACATCCATTGGGCTTTCGCAAGGAGTCGCCATAATCGAGCATTCAAGTCGATTCGCAGTTTGCTTGCTTCCAAACTTGGGTCAGGTCGGCCCATATCAGGTTGGTTGTTTCTTGAGCCGGGTTGGGTCGGATTGGGCCTAGACATGAAGCGGGTTGGTCGGGTTGCAGCCTTACTTTGCATGATTAGCTTAATCACTTGCAAATTTAGGACATCGATCTCCAGATGCTTTGCAAGATTGAAATCCTTTTTTGCAAAGTTGACTCCCTTTAGATCTGTTGGTAAGAGAAGGCATCAAAACAAATATGCTTACTCAATAGCTAGGAAAAGGTAGTATTGCTTTTTCAGGAGGGTGTATCTTGTCAGGACGGTAAAACGACAACTTTAAACGAAGTTAAAAGAAAAACTAAAATCAAATACCGGAGAGAGAGGGAGAGAGCAACCTTGGAAGAGGTACTTGGAAATCTCTCTGCAGTTCTTCTCTGGAATAATCTGAAAATTGAACCAAAGAAAACATCAGCACACATTACTTGGAGATTTCTAATGATCCACCCGACTATGATTTGGGTCTAACCCATCTACTCGAAACAAATTTTACTAACATCTATCACTTTTGTCCAATGATTGCTGCTCTATTGTAATAAATACGTCTATAGTGGAATGAAAATAGAACGATAGTGTGGCATATAAAATTTTTCATTTTGCATCATTACAATGAAGTGAGATTATCCATCAATTTTTTATTTATTTAAAAACAATTAAGAGATAATCTAAAGACAATAGAAAGTGCCAAATTTACAAAGAAATATATAATAATACATTATTAAACATTACTACAACAATAGAATAAGACCATAATAGGATAGTGATATAATTCATATCTTTCGCAACATGAACATAAAATTATGAAATGACTTATGGTTTGAAAGAGGAGTATCATATTTAGTAATATAATTATTTCATCGAATAATAATAAATGCAACAACAACAATAATAATAATAATAACAATAATAATAATACCTTTCAAAATATAATAATAATAATAATTTGAGGATAAAATAATACAAATGGTGGAGAATTGCTATTCATGAATAGCTGGAGATGTGATGGGATGCAAGAGAGATTTTCATATATGGCTAGCGAGTAATGCTATACACCGCGTTCTCATCTTATTTTGATTATACTAAGTAGTATGTGACACATCTATTACTATTAGATGATAAGGAAATATACAATAAATGATCATTTAATAATGATAAATGTGACACATCTTACTTAATAGGATAAAAATAATATGGTAGTATAGTGTAGTCAGCTGGTTGCTCAACATATATATATATATATCAAATTGAATAAATAAGAAAATATGCAATATGTTATGTTCTGTATTTTTTCTTTTTTTAGGGAAAGGTTTTTATTGTTATACGTGGCATACAATCTACCACTTCTTCACTATAAAAGATGAAATAGTCGCTTTCAATTGACAGACTTTGGATGACAACATTGGAACATAACATACGGTGGCTGGATGGCTGTGGCTCAACATTTAGGTACGGTAAGTAGTAAACATTAACCCATGAAACCACCATGAAGGGAGGGCTCTCTGTTTTTTTTTTTTTTTAATTAATTTATTTAAAATCCTTATTTATGGCAGAAGAAAACAGTGGTAACAATCTAGACACCTGGAGTTACATATAGAAACCCAGGCATCAAAAGAAATAAAGACCCAAAATTATTTTGTACAAACCCAATAAAAATTCTATCTTGACCAAATATAAGTTAACCCCCTCTATCCTGAGCTTCCTCCCAAAACTCCCATAAATGCCAAAATTTGCAATATCCCGACAAGAACCATCCCACCACAACACTTGAATCCGGTTCCACCAAAATATTCCCCAAACCCAATTGTTGACACAACTTCAAGCCATCTACAAGCACTCTACACTCTGCAAGAGTATTAGTCGCATGTCCATAATGGTACACAAAACCCGCCATAACTCTACCATGAACATCCCAAATGACCCCACCAACTCCTGAGGGCCTCGGGTTCCCAGAAGACCCTTCATCCACATTAATCTTGAACCACCCCTCTTGAGGCCGATTCCACACTACCCACTTCGGAGGCTTATAAGCCACATGAACTACAAAACAATTAAACTCTTGCAGCAACAAAACATGTTTATGATTCAATCTCTTAAACAGCCAAAGGGTGCTGGAAATTTCCATGAAAAAACCTTTAACTACACAGATAATAACCCTCCAATCAAACGTTACCCCTCCACCGAGTTGCACATATAGCTCGCCAAATCTCCAAAGTAATAACAATAGGAGCAACACCACGTAACCACTCTACTTGAGAATTTGACGACGCCCGCAACCACCAAATATTGAGCGCCCCCTTCCACAACCTCACTTAATGGCAAAATGACCCCAAAAATTCCTACGAAAAAACCCCAAACTTTCCTCGTCCCCTCACCATCACACAAAACATGATCTGACGTTTCAACCTTAGGCTCCACACAACAATCACACTTGGAAACTAGCAGCACTCCCAACCCCTTAATAGCCTCATCTACTAGCAAAGCATTTTGTCACGCCCGCCAACAAATAAAAGACATTTTTTTCGGGACCTCCCGCTGCCACAACTAGCACTATGATGCTGAATTAGATTCCATGCAGACTTGGTGCTAAATTTTCCATTTGTCGAAGGCCCCTAGACGAAAATATCATCCGCCTCTTTGAACCGCACTAAGCATGTCTAATCTTCTCCACCATTTCCTCATTTACTAACTCATGCAGCCTAAAAAAATCCCACCCAGCTTCATTTCTCAATTCACTCAGCTTGATACTAGGATCACCCACCACTCCTACTGCATCAACCACAACCCCATCTCCCAACTAATTATCAAACCAGAAACTCAAATCACCTCGCTAGACTAAGCATCTTGAATTACTCAACACATGAGGTAAGACATGCAGAACCCCCTTCCAAAACCGAGAACCTCGAGTAGATGAAACTAGAACCGCAATATGTGAATTCCCCACATATTTAGCTTTAAGGAACTCAGTCCATATCCCCCAGTCACCATTTTCCATGCATACTTTATGAGTAATGAAACTTGAACTTTCGATAAATCACGAATACCCAAACCTCCCTCTTCTATCAATAAATAAATTATGCACCAAGACACCTAATTCCATTTTTCTTCCCCTCATTCAAACCCCAAAGAAAGTTCGAAAAACTTTCTTCAAGCCTTTAAGAACACCTTTTGACAAATTCATCACCGAAAGTAAATGTATCAGCATACTATTCAACACATGTTTTAAAAGCATAATTTTACCACCAAATGATAAGAGTTTACTCTTCCATCCCACAAGTTTTTTTATGTACTTTAGCAAGAAAATCATCAAACATTCTTAACTTTAATCTCCATTCATGTAATGGCACACCCAAATAAATACAAGGTCATGTCCCTTCCGTAAAACCATAAATTCTCATCATTTCCTCCTTCCTAGTCAACGTAAAACTAGAAGAAAAATAAATGGAAGATTTACTCGGACTCATCAATTGCCCAGACATGCTTTCATAAGAGTGAAGAACACACATAATATTCCGAATGGACTTCTTCTCACCATTCGAAAACAATAGAAGATCATCGGCATATAATAAATGACTAATCCGTGCCACCACACCAATTGAATGGCTTAATATTCCCCCGCAAAAATTCCTTACGAAGCATACGAGACAACACTTCCTCCACCAAAATAAACAAATAGGGGGACAAAAGGTCACCTTGTTGAAGACCTCGAGACAACTTAAAAAATCCTTTCGAATTCCCATTCAACATTACTGAATAAGTAGGCAAAGATATCCAATTAAAAATAATCAAACACCCCTTCTCACAAAAACCCAATCTATGTAACACTTCCATCAAGAATCTCCAACTGACACGTCCATAAGCCTTCGCCATATCAATTTTTATCATAACATTATCCCCCTTGACACTTCCTATTCATCCAATGTACTAGCTCCTACGCAAAAGTGATATTATAAAAAATACTACAACCACGCACAAAACCAACCTGTTCCAGAGATATAATTTCTTTTATAATCGGCACCATCCTAGCCACCAAAATCTTACCTAAAATTTTGTAAGCCACTAAGCACAAACTAATAGGTCAAAACTGAGTGAAAAAGTTCGGCACATCCACCTTCGGTATCAAAACAATATTTGTGGCTCCAAAAAAATTAGACTTGGGTAATCCCTTAAAGAATTCACACGCCAACTTAAAGAGATCATCCTTAATAACGTCCCAAGTAAGAATGAAAAAACTTACCAAATAACCATTTGGCCTGGAGCTACTATCCTGTGGAATCGACCAAAGAGCAGCCTTCACTTCCTCCATAAACGATGCCCCACACAACATCTCGTTCTCCTGCTTAGAAACCACCGGCTCAAGCAAACTCAATGCCCATCATCCCACTCAACAAGTGAAGCTATCAAAAGTTCCTCAAAAAATTGCACTGCACCATAATGTACATCTGTCGCTGAATCGAGAATCTGCCCATTAGCCAATGACACCCTCTCAAACAACTTAATCTTCTTCTTCACTCTCATCGATGCATGAAAGAAAGCTGTATTCGAGTCCCCTTCCGTAAGCAATTTGATCTGTGACTTTTGACACCCCATAATCTTCTCCCAATGCAACATTGCACATGTCTTTGATTACAACACAATAACTCGTCCTCTTGCTCCGGAGAATAATTCAAAATGATCAAATCCTCCAAGGCTAACAATTGTGATTCAATATTTTTTAGCTCTAAATCCACTCTACCAAACACCTCCACATTCCATTGTTGTAAAACACTTTTTAAAGACTTCAACTTTCCACTCATCTTGACCATAGCACAACCCTCCATCAACTTCCTCCAACAACTTCTAACTAAATGCAAGAAATACTCATGCATGGCCGAGCCCGCTTCTTCTGTCGTGCTGCAAACTGGTGAACATAGGGCAATGGTCAGATGACGTTCTCGGGAGATACAACACCCGAGCATCTACAAAAATAAATAAGAACTACGTATTAACTAACACCCTGTCCAATTTGGCCCAAATGCGCTTACCTCCTAGCCTTCCATTACACAAAGACAATTGATGACCATCACAAGGCAGCTCAACAAGCCCACAACCTTGAATAAACGACCCACTTTTTCATCGTCACTTCGAATAATATTAAAATCCCCCAAGACAAACCAAGGTGAATTCCCCGCATCAAGATTACTCAAATAATTCCACAACTCCATCATTTTCCGTTGAAAACAACTAGCGTAAACTACAGTTAAAAGAAGTCAAACATTATCCCGCTGAAACCAATTTGTAATTGCCTGGTCTGAAACTAATACCTACTCAAAATCAAAATCATCTGCCCAAAAAAGCCAAACTTTGCGACCAGCTACAACATTATTTAAGAAAATTTGAAGATGCATCCACTTTGCCCATCTCCCACATTTATTAGCTAAAAGAAAGTGTTCTAAATGAGCCACCATCGAAGGGCAGTGTTTATTCAAAATACTCTTAAGCCTACTCTTCGATAAAAGAATCTCCCTAATATTCTAAGTAAGAATATTCATCACCATTAATGAATTTTATTCGAGCAATGAGTCATTCTCAAGACTACTAAAGAATTTCTCTTCTTCATCTCCTTGAGTTTTTTCAACCGCATATTCATTTCTGGGTCCGACTCATAACACTTCAAAGCTAAATCCTCCATTTCCTTATCAATCTCATCATCAGACAGTGAACAACACAAATTCTCCCCCTCTATATCACCATCAACACCAATAAGCCCCCTATCTCTCAAATGAACTAACTCACATTCTAGTGCTTCATCCATAAGCTTCAAATAACTCTGCGGTGAAGGCATGTCAACCGAGTCCCCTGCAAGATTAACTTGGTCTTCCTCATCTAGCGATTGTTCATACCAGCTACTACCATCTCTACATGCAAACCCACTTGGGCTCTATTCCCCATATTCTCGAACCCAACCCAACAACCTCCTCTCCACAAACCAATAGCACCTCCGGCTGACAATGGGCAAGAACCTCACATTTTTTATCCACATACAAAACAAGCAAGGACACATTCCTGGCTTCACTTCGACACAAATTAATCCCCTGTAAAAATGCCTCACATCGTAAATTCTTTTCTAATTGCACATCAAAATCCACAGTTTGCGAATTTTTCTTAGGATTTTTAACGCCTACAACCTTCCAAACTTGTTTGGGATGATCTTTACCCCTTACCCTTTCCGCCCGTTTGAATCACAACTTTCTCAGAACGATCACGCCTTCCACATCTCTGTTCTAAGTGTCCTCGCATACGACAACAGGAACAATATGCTAGCAAATTCTCATACATCACCTCTTGAAAATGACTATTCTCAAGTCCTGGAACACCAATCCAAAAAGAATGTCGCAAAGGCTTCGAAACATCCATTTCAACACAAATACGCGCTGCCTCCGGATGCGTCACACAAGCTGTAGCATTATCCCTCTTAAAAAACCTTCCAAACCCTCCACCAATGCTCTTCAAAATGGATACATGAAAATAATTCAGAGGCAAACCTAGGAGTATAATCCATACAAGAACTAAAGGCGAATCATCTTCCTTATTGAAATTCGGCATCCAATTGAAAACCCTATATGACAGTCCCTCAATCTCTGCATTTCCACTTGACATAACGCTGACAAAGTCATCCTCATTAGCCAATCGAACCAAGACATTCTGAGGATTACGAAGTTGTCCCAGCACCGACATCAATCGAAGCCCCCATCTATTTTTAATAAAACCCCTCACATGATCTAGAAAAGGGCAACGTCGCAAAAATTTTAGCACCACCGAAAATCTGAACGACTCTGCCGATTGCTTAATCTCTGCTTTGGAGAAAGACGAAAAACATCTCCCCATCGTTGAAGCGAGGTTTCTGCAAAGGTAAATCTACCTTTGGTAATTGTTGCGGCCTAGGGACTACAACATCAGCAAACTGCATCAAGACCCCTGCAAGTGATTTTCCCCAACCCTTGCCTATATTGGCTGCATCCTGCACTGCCAAATTCTCTTGAGAGACTAGAACCTACCGCCAGCCTCTGATGGGCGACAAAAGACACCATGGAAACCCTAGAAGAATCCAATCTAATGCCCATAAAACCACCATGCCATTACACATCAATAGACAAATCAAAAGTTATTTAATTATACAGAGCAACTCACCAATTAGTACCTTTGAGACAGGATTACACTGGCACACACAAGATACTACATTTTCTCAGCAAATTAATCCTAAGAAGCCAAAACTTGACAGCAACAAGTCTCAACATTGTACACTTAATCCAATTCGTATTCTTTTGTCGGATATATACATGACGCCAAAATGGCAAACGGTTATAAGCTAAAGCATTTAGCCAATGGCCTCACTATATGCAAAATACTACTCCCAAACCAGTGCAGTAGATCATCATCAACATCAAGGACTTCAACCTGTCGTATCATCACCTTTCCCCTCGCAGTATCAGTGTTGGTTGTGTAGAATCTTATGAAGAGATCGCAAGCGCAACAAACAAGGTAAGAACAAAAACTTGATCTCATTTTTTCTACCATGTTATGCAACATTCTTGGTCGGATCATTATAAAAGGCTTTATCAGCTTCACCATAGGTAATTGTGTCTGTGTCAATCTATATGGATGACATCAACCTTCTCTGCATTGAAGCAAAATATAAGCATATATCCACAAAGAGGCAATTATATCGATGAACTGGTATAAACAAGCAATTACTTAGAATGAGGCAAGAGCATAATAATCGTACCAGTATTAATGAGGTCCACTACCTGACCTAGGAATAGTGTCGAGAAGTTAAGATTGAAGACACACATGGCAATGTAGACTTGCGAACATAAGGACCAGAATCATATAACAAGCTCTAGTCAGGTTCTTCCCCACACTACAAGTGAAAGAGAAAATGTAAAGTCCACCATTGAAGCAGCCCAAGCAATACTACTGTATCCATGTGAATTATATCCCCTATATCCCCTAATCTCTATTAATATGATGGAATTATTCTATTACGGTTCACTAACCATTATTATGTTCTTTAATAATAGTGGAATCCCTGGCAAAGAGTCAAAAGGGGATTCTAATCCATCACAGTTGATGAAACAATCCAATAAACCCACAATTATAATAGTTTCTTATATGATTTCTAGTTAAACAAGAATGTCCTTATTTTGTGGCAGAATCGGATGGTGAAACTATTTTAGAATGCAATGCATTCACATAGCTAACTGTAAAATCACATAGAAACGTCACTTGCAGGCAAGCTAACCGAGTGCAGGGTCATATGGTGTCTATCGGATCATCCTGTGCCAGTTTTTTACCCATTAATGCAGAAACCCAAAACAACAGAAAAAATAAATCATATGTAATATATCAGACTTGGAAACATGATTGTAAGCTGAATATCCCAAACCCAAAAATTAATATAGAACTATGGGCCTTAAGATTGCAAAGGAGAGCAACAGAAGTTAAACTTTCATTCATATGCAACAATGGGCCTTAAAAATACCATCTTCATACCATTCAATATCTGCCAAAAATGCAGCAGCCATATTTAACTTTTTGGCTGCTAAAGGAGTCATGGACTAGCCAAAGTAAACGTTGTGTTTGGGTAGTGAGGTATTCTATGACTAGTAGTAAAAAAGTAATTGAAAAGTAATGATAGAATATTGAATAGAAGTGAATAGTAGTAAAAAGTAGGTGAAAAGTAATAATAAAATAATGAATACCTTGACACCCTTATACCACAATAGGTAATTTACCAGTGCCTGTGCATCATGCAGATTGCCAAATATTCTCAACCATTCAAAAAAGATCTTGAAGAACCGGGTCTTACATGATCCTCAAAATCAGGGCTGGTCAGATTGACGGATAGGTTTCTCATTAACAGTAGCACCTGGAGAAGAGCCAAAGATATGAACAAATTACTGTGTCATCTTCAGAGCAAAAAGCCCCGTTTGGATGGTGAAAATATTTTATCTCATCTCATCATTATAATTTTTTCAAATTCTCACACAAAATATAATAAACAATTCAACTTTTTCAAATCTCAAAACAATAATAATATTAAAAAATAATATTCTACCAATATTTTATTCAACTTTCAACTTTCATCTAAACCCATCTCATCTTATCCTACTATCCAAACCACACCTAAGTTTATCTTTATAATTGTACCAGTTGAAGTGCAAAAAGCGCGCCTAGACATGCTAAAAGTGCAAAACGCTGAAGCATGGGCTATTTTGCATAGAAATGTTTTTTTTTTTTTTTATAAGTAAAAGTATATTAATTAAAGAATAGGCAAAACCATGTTCAGTACATGTATGTTATTCAATTACAATAATTATCGATCACTGACTAACTAAAATTTACCCTTGATTGATGATAGTCAAATTTTTCACAACTTGGAAAATTTGGTTAAAATTATGTGCTCAAGTTTGATCACTTCTGCCATGTTATACATCAAACTAGAAGTTCAAACAATTTGCAAAGATTAAGCAGCATCTTTCCTACCCAACAGTATACTGCATCCTACAACCGGGTAACGTAAAACATTATAGGTTTACATACTGTTTCAACATCTATAGGGTCCATCGTTTTTAGCTTCTGCAGATGACCAGTAGCATTTGGATCAAAGACGCCGCCAATAAAGCTGTATACTTGGGCGCAGAACTGCATCAGAAAAAGAGATTTTGAGCATGCATACATTGTGTAATATCTGAGACTTTTTCTTTTAATAAATTACCTAAGACCTACTTTATGTCTTTAGTATGAAGAATTTTGTTGAATAATAATAGGACATGTTCCAGCATGTGTGGATATGCTTTAATTATTTTTATATAGAGAGAGAAGTGTTACAACCACAAAGAGATCTTGCAAAAGTAAACCCACAAACTGATATGACTTCATATGATATGTTAGATCTACTTTACAATAAAAGTAATTTTATAATCTAACGTACCACATTAAGGCACGTCAGATTGTGAATTTACTTTTGTGGAATCTCTTTGTGGCTAAAGCATTTCTCATATATATATATATATATATATATATATGCTGTATGATGGTTCTGTTTTAAATTAGATGTTTATCTTTAAAAATGGGAAGGATTTGTTTCTAAAAGAAAGTGCAGCCTGCTTAGGATTTTAGAGAAGTGGAAAAGGAAATAGAGAGGCAAACAAATATGGATCAAATCTCTACGGAGATTTTAAGAGGAAAACAAGGAGCTGTTTATGAAGGAATTGAAGCCCTAGGTAGAATCAACTATACTGCACAGTCCCTTTCCTCTTGAGTTTCCAGCTTTTATAAAAAGAGACCCCTGAGCCCAAGAATCAAAATGTAACACTAGCAGTCTCAAAACAAAACCCACCATACACTCTCTGCCACCCTCCATTCTGAAGCCCTAGTAGATGAATTCAAGAAAAAGGTCAGCGGAGAAGATTATATGTTACTTCAGCCACAACATAAAACCACTCCCTTTGAGGAGTAGTTTGCAGGCCAGGGACAGAAGAAGGGCCATCTTAGTTAAGGATAGAATAAGTGCCAAGCACATAGGATATTACTTTTATGTTTAAGACGAGGTTTGAAGTTTATGTTTCTTCATTTTCCATATTTTATGAGATTCATTAGTTTGGTATTTTATTTAAATAAAATGCTTTGAGCAGTCTGGTTTATTAGAACTCTTAACACCTTGGTGCTATGTAATGAGATGAAGTAACATTCCTAAACCCTTGGAAGGGGGTCTTACATTACAAATCACAATTAACATGTAATAAAAGCATCATATGTATACATTATTTTTTTTATAAGTAGGATACATATACACACTATGAATCACTGATAGCATGCAACAAAAGTTAAAACCACCATTTTTTTAATTATCATCATGATTAAAAGACGAAGGCACACACCTACAATATGTATCCCGTATCCAGCCAAATGATAGTATATTCCTCAACTTAAGTCACATAAAAGGATGTTTATCAAAATCTCAACGGGTCACCTTTTGGAAATTATCTAGCATTCATGAAATTTTTTTTGGAAACTATACTTTGGAAATTGAATACGAAGATAGTTAGAGGATAATATGGTTTCTCCTTTTTTTTTTTGGTTAATCGGAACCCATGACCACGTCCTCCATTGGTTTTTCACGAAGGAGACAAGGTGCTATTTCAGTCAGAATCCACCACTCATAAACATGATTGAACAAAAAATTGGTGCTTCTATCCGCAGAAATCATCTGCCATGGATTTATTCTACTTGCAAGATGAAGAAAATCAAAACTAAATCCGGAAGGTAATACGACAGTTCTAGAAAGAATGAATACAAATATGAAGAATTTAAAGTGCTCACCTCTTAATGGATGGTTATGATTTCCTTTATTGATTGTTTCGACAGTTGGCAGTACTCTCGGGGTGCTTTTAGTGCTACTGCAACAGTTATTTGCCACTATAGGCACTGGAAAGCAAACATCATACGGAAACACACGGCACTTAGATGCCACAAAGACTTATACAATCCATAGACCAGATATCAGATTGATATAGTACAATCCAAAACAGTGAGAAGCAAACCTTTTGTCCTATGCAATATATTAATGGTCTGCATACTGTTGTTTGTCCAGGAAGACACAGCAGAACCAGTAATAGGACCCCTAAGCATTGATGAGGAATCAGGCCTTAAGACATATCCAGATTCAAGTAAAGTAGATGGGGTTTGAAAAGATCCTGACACTTGCAAGATCACTGGAGCTGCTATATATGACATATTTGAGCCTGGGGTTGCACCAAGTTGGTGTTAAAAACTAAATCATACCGTAAATAAAGTTTGCTGACCATTATTTGAAGACTTCTGAGGATATGGATGAGCAGCTTTCCTTTTGACCGAGGTGGTGGCATATGTTCACTTGTCCCGTTCTTTTGAACCTTCATAAAAAGTACTTCTGTGCATGGCTACGTATCTGCAAAAGGTGTCCTCGATGGTATTGGCATTCAATTCTAAATGAATTAAAATACATGAGATTAAAAAAATTGCATCAGTTAAATGAAAAAGTCATTCATTGTCTTCAATGCATTTGACAATGTAAAATAAATTCCTAAAGATCACAAAAAAAAAAACATTTAAAAAACTAAACATCAAATAAGTATAATTCATTTAATTTTTTTGATAAGTTGTATAATTCATTTAATTATAACTTATAAACAGTTTTTTATTAAATTATAATGACGTTTCTCATAGAAAAGATAATTTTTTATGAGTACAGAAAAGACAATTTAAATAGACTATTAAAGTTAACACGAGATTTGAGAATTGCATGGTATTATGCTAGCCAAATGAGAATCATAATATTCTATCAGCTTCATACAATGCATCCTCCACCATAAGTAGTGACTGAAACGGGAGAGGACACTAAGCATTCTTTAATTTCCAGGAAATATAATTCAGGTCAACAAAATAACTAAAACGTTACTTCTTTTGTTTCCAGTACCAGCTCAATGATAGTGTACAAACAGAGTTTTACGGCCAAATAACCTAACAACAAACCTAAGAGACTGCCACTACATTGAGAGAGAGAGCCATGATGGAAATTTAGCAACATAAATGGGAAGCAAAACAACAATACAAAGCACAAGAAGAATTTAGGAAAGAAAACAAACAGGAAAGTTACACCTTAACAGCTCATTTTCAACATTTTGTGTTGTTATTAAAAAAAAAAAAAAGCAAGTACAAAGCAGACACCCTGAATGACGCACAAGTGGAACAATCAAGAACTCTTTATCCCTCCCCACTATTTGAGACAGAAAAACATGATAATAACCAAGAAAAGGAATAGAAAAGATAAAGAAAGTGACCTGGGTTAACGAGAAAATAAAATAATCCTGATCTAGTTGCAACACACATAAAGGATGTAGAAACAATGCAATGAAAAAATTGCAAACAAAATGGGAATTCTGCATTTGAGATTACCTGTCTAACAGTCTTAGACCCAACAAATGCTTCAATCTTTTTCCAGTCACGGTCAAAGCTGAATATGATAAAAGAACATAATATAATATCAGGGAATAATGAAAATAGGACTCATCAGAGGTGGAGGCAAGGGGTGACCGGGTCCTCTCTCTCTCTCTCTCTCTCTCTCTCTCCCCCAAAACAAATAAAGCTTTTCTTAAAAAACTGTCAAAAAATACTTTTCCCAAAATAATAAAATTAAAATAAACCCGTCATCTTCAAAATACAAATAAAATTCCAAAAAAACTCCTCTCTTGTCTACAAAATTATTCCCCATACTTTTTAAATAACCCTTGAACTTATCAAAAAAAAAAAAAAACCCTTGAACCACCAAATTCTAACAAACCCCAAAACCCTCTCCCCTATCCTCAAAAAAAGTTTTAAAATGCTTTAGTTTACAATAATTCAAAATACTCTCCTACCTCAAACCTATTTAAAAAAACTCACAGGCCCCTCCAAAAAAACCTAATAAATATATGCATGGACATTTTTTAGAATACTCAAAAATTTAACCTGAATCTTTAGTAAAATGTATATTCTTTTAGCTCAAAAGTTTGTGAAAGCCAAAAGATGTATTTTTCAACCAACAACAAATGACTTTGGCCTATTATCTCTTATTCCTCTCCAACCCCGTTCTGGCTCTTCTCTAGGACCATAATTTCGAATGCAAATATTGAGTTTTCCATTGAAGGGAGAACATAATTTGTAATTCATGATATGTTACAAACATGACATGCATTAAGCATCTTCATGTTGATGAACAGATTATATTTTTTCATCTTAAATAATGTTTTAGAGTATTCCTTGTTGTATTATTAGATATGAAATATATCATATACAGAAAAAATACTACTATAATATAAGTTCACCCACAAAGATTGTTACTTTCAAGCAAGTAAATCGGGCTTTAAGCACACCAAAAACCTCTAAGTTGACTCAACAAAGAGCCAAAGTAGTGTAATTCTTGAACCATTATCTAATTCATATCGAGAAGCACATATAATTAGAATTTTCAAAAAGATTAAACAAATAAACTGCAAATTTGCAATTTGAGAGAGAGAGAAAGAGAGAGAGAGCCGTTCCACTTTAAACCAATTTGATCGTATCGCGTTGTTGTTGTCCAAAGTGTTAATTCACATAGAAATAAACATACATATATATAAACCCTAACTTTTGACGTTGAATATTAAAAATAAAATAAGTAAGCTGGATTCCTTTACGTACAGTTGGAGAGCCTCGAGGAACTTGTCGTGCTCGGGATCTGTCCAGCTCTCTCTGGACTTAGTAATAGTGTAGGGTTTTCAGATCTTTATAGTCAAGTGAGAGTCCTCCGAAGAAGCGGTAGTCGAGGCCGTCGTTGTGGTAGTAATGGCGGTGGCGAAGGGTCCGAGCCCGGGATGAGCCATTCCGTTTGGGTTCAAGTAGAAGACCTCAGCCGGGTTCGGGTTTTTAGATACCATAACGAAACGGTTCTGTATCGAAGAAATGAGTTTTGCTTTTTAGGTACAACCGGTTTAGCTAACCAAATCGTGAATTAATAGGCTGCCTTGGATGTTGTACTAAATTCAGTCTAGTTGAGAGTTTTTTTTTTATTTATTTATTTTATGAATAGTACTAAATTGAATAGTAAAGAAAGTTATGTAAAATTTATTTAAACTAAATTTAAAGTATATTTATATGTTAAAATAAATTTATTACTTTTTATAGAAAATTGAAAAAGGTTGTAGGTCTCACGTATAAAAATATTTTAAATTGAAAAAAGTTCTGGGTCCAACGTGTAAGAAGATTTTGAATTTGAATGAATTTAATAATTTGAGAGTTGAGTGTTTGGATGTTAGACTTAATTTAAAATTAGACTAAACTCAGTTAACCTCGTTTGGGTCTCGTTTGTTTTCTCAAATGAGATGAGATGAAATGGGATGAGTTGAGATTAAAGTTAAAAAATTGAATAAATTATTATTATAATATATTTTTTAATATTATTTTTGTTTTGAAATTTTAAAAAGTTAAATTATTTATTTTATTTTATATTAGAAGTTGAAAAAGTTATAATAATTAGATAAGATAAGATAAAATATTTTCTGAAAACATACAAGGCCAAAGTTGGGCTACTCTGATCACTTGACTGCTTGTTATTTTTACAATTATTTTATTTTATTTTTATATTCATATTTTTTTAATATATTTAAATATTTTAAAAAATAAAAAATATATCAATATATTTAAAATTATTTCTTTAATCATTAAGTAAAAAAATAAAAAAAAATCCTGAGCAATCAATTAAAGCGATAAGAATTAGTGAGTAAAATAATTTTTTTCTAGTATTTACATAACCTTTTTTATTATAAAAAAAATAAAAGAATTTTTTTTAAAAAAAGAATAAGATCCTCTGTACGAAAAAGTATTTTCTCCTTCAATTCATATTGTTACATTAATCGACTTTCGTTTGGTGCACAGAATCGAAAACTTTTCCTAACAGTATTTATGTGAACGAGTGCTGCTGCTACACGTACGATAAATTCCACGCCCAAATTGACGCTCAAAATATATTCACTGTTCCATTTACTTATGATCTTTTTTATTTTTTTATTTTTTTATTTTTTCATCAAGTATGGAGGTGGGCAGCCTCCAAGAGCAATAGTCATTCCCAAATTTAAGTAAATTTTAATTGTTTTAGTTAAAATTTCTGCATTAGACTAATTAAATGAAATATTTATAAAACTTCGAGTTTTAGTAATTTAACATTCTTAATCATATTTGAAGTGTCATTATAGAAAGATTAAATCAATATTTTATAACTTTCACGTCCAACTACCTTTCTCTTTTAATATTAAATTTTAATATTAATACAAATATTAAATATTAAATACAAATATATTTTGTTTGTAATAGTTAAAAGAAAATATAAATAAAATAAAATGTCTCCGTTTCGGTAAGAAACCTTTGTAAATAGAGCGGGGCTACTCTGCCGCCCCGCTCTTACCGCTGGGCGTACCGCCTAATATTTTTTTTTTACATTTTTTTAATACATTTAAATATTTTTAAAAAATACATTAATATATTTAAAAATATTTTCTTAATCACTAAGTAAAAAAAAAATAAAAAATTTTGACCAGCGGTCAAATTGAGTGGGCAAAATTGAGAGGCAAAGTAGCCTTTTTCTTGTAAATATTCCCTCTTTTCCCTATCACCTTCCCTCCTAATTTCGTCTCCTTTCTGTCATTTTTCTCTCCTTCCCAGTCATGTTCTCTTCCTAATCTTCCCGCTATGCACATCCCTAATTCACTCTGCCCACTTCACACCCACCATGCACCTCACTACATAACTACTCTCTCTATTTCTCTTAATTCTTCTGCCCAAGCCCTACCTCAACCGCTCCCTCCCATCTTTCTCTTGGATTTCCCTTTCTCTCATCATTCTCAGTGTCAAATCGGAGTTCCTCGTCAGCATTTGTTGAATGACGTGTGCCGACACTGCTGCTTCTAGGGTTCCGGTCACTTGAGTTCCTTTGCCCAAATTCTTGTTCAGCATCGTCGTCTCCCACCTCTTCCTTTGCCCAAAGTCTAGCATATTTGTTTTGTTCGACTTGATATTTGGGAATGTAAACGTTTACTTTGAGATTTTATAGATTAGAATAATTATATTGGAATAGTTGTTTTGAATGAATGAAATTTACGTTTTATAGAGAACTTAGAATTAGGAGATGTTTGGATTCGAATATGACTTGAGATGAGCTGAGCTGAGATGAGTTGAGATAGATTGTGAATAGTAATGAGATGAGTTGTGAATAGTAGTGAGATTTGTGAGTTAAAGTTACTGAATAGTAATGAATAGTAGTGAGATGAGTTGAGATAAGCTGAGATGAGCTGAGATGACTTGCGAATCCAAACTAGCCCTTAATGTATAAATTTGAGATATGATTTTATGTCTGGAAATAACTCTATGAACCTCATGTGGGCGTTACAGCTTTTGTCCCATGCTTTTCTTTCTTCTAATGTCATAACGAATAAAGATGATATTAAAGGTTGGTTTGATTATACAAAATCAAATTATTTTATCTTATTTTATTTTATATAATTATTATAAAATTTTTAAATTTATAAATAAAATATAATAAAGAATTTAGTTTTTTTAAAATTTTTAAATAAAAATTATATTATAAAAATATTTTATTTAATTTTTGAAAAAATATGTGATCTTATCTCAATTAAACTGTGTAACAAACGAAGAATAAATAGCAAATAATGTGATAAGATGAAATCATAATATGCACATCGATCTGCAATTAATCGCATACAGTCTTGCGTATAATATGTTTCTTAGTCACATCATTATGACTAATTGGTCGCTAGAGACAAACTTTTATTGTGGCGATGTGTTGTAAATGACCCACCAAGTGACATCAAATAGAGATCAAGAGTTATATCTATTAGTTAGATTTGTTAAAATAATAATATAATATAATTTTTTAATAATAATATTTTTAATTTATTTTTTTTATATTTTATAATTACATTAACTATATATTAATTAATAATTTAATTTGATACTTAAATCATTATTTTTTAACTTAAATATATTATGGCTTAAAATCGAAAAATAATAATTTAAATAAATAAAATAATAGTTATAGAGTGTGAATAGTGAATCTTTAAATTTGAAAATGAAGTGAAATGCACTGTAACTAAAAATTTCAAATTTTAGTATTTAGTGAATCTAATACAGTAATTTTAAATATAAATTCATTAAATTTTAAAGATTAGACTCATTCTATGTTTCTAATGCCAATGCTCTTAGTGGTGGAAAAGTCACAACTAGAACTTAAATATGTAGTGCCGAAGCTTAAAATTCTCTCCAACACGGTATAAATGAGCATCAACTTCATTTGAAATTTAAATGCCCAAAGAGAGATTCGTATCATATTTTAGTTGACAGAAATTTACAGTTATAAAATTTGCAAGTGTCGCGTATTTATTTAAATAAAAAAATATGATATTTAAATAAAAAAATTAATTTTTTAATAATAAATTCTATTTTTTTTTAAAAAATATAGAATATTTACATAATTTATAATTGTAACTAACATTACGACGTAAACCAACCAGAGGCACTATTAAGCTGAGTGAAGTTCTACACCATTGATGTAAAAGTTTAAACCCACTAACCAAAACAATGTACGTAACATCCCAAGCGCGCAACACTAACGAAACATAAAGATCAATCAACTCACTATCACCTACTAGGGCTGTACAGGAACCGCCAGAACCGACCGTGAACCGATCAGACCGACCACCGGAGCACGGAACCGGCCGGAACCGGCAAAGAACCGGTCGGCGGTCGAGAGAAATTGAAGGAAAACTGATATCGGCGGTTCGGCGTCGGTTTGAACCCTTGGAAAACCGCTGAACCGGCCGATCCGGTCTATTTATATATATTTTTAATATATGTATATAAAACGGCGACGTTTCACTTATTATAAGTGAAACGGCGCCGTTTTAAAGCTTGAAAGTTAAAAAAAAATTAAAATAGAACGGCACCGTTTGGCTTGCTTAAAAGCCAAACGGCGCCGTTTTAAGATGAATTAATAACCCCCCCTAGGCCCCTCTTCTTCTTCCCCGCGTCATCTTCTTCCTCCTACCCTCTGCAACTCTCTTCTTCTTCCATGGCAGCGACGGCGAGACAGTTCCTCCTCCTTCACAGAAAACGCCGACGGTGGACCGAAGACCGCGCCGACGCACGTCAAGACCAATATGATTAGTTTTTTATCCCCAAACCATCGGTTTCGGCCGGTTCAACCTACCCATAACAGACGTCGGTGGTGTCTCGGTTTTGCACCAAAACCGACACCGAACCCATCGGTGTACAGCCCTATCACCTACTAACCTCAATTCCTAAAGCATATTGAATAATATCCTACCAACAAAAGAGAACCTCCAAAAGAAGCATATTGTTGACAACTGCTTATGCCCAATCTGTAAAAGAGAGGAAGAGTCTGTGGTTCATGTACTCTGGACATGTCCTGCAGTAGCTGATGTAATGGGTGGAGAAGGTAGTCCAGTGAAGAAATGGCAAAGTAATTTCGTTGACTTTCAGTCCTTATGATCAGCCTTATTGTTGAGACTGGATAAGGAGGACTTAGAGTTTATTTCAGTTATTTTCCATCAGCTTTGGAACAGAAGAAATGCAATGGTCTTTGAAAACCAGTTTAAAAGCCCCAGCACAATTCTAGAACTAGCCAAGTCTGACTTGAGTCTCTTTAGAAAGGTGCACTGCAAGATTCCAGGTACTATTGAGAGAATCCAGACAGTGACCGAGGTTATGAAATGGAAACCACCAACATGGCCTTTTTTCAAAGCTAACTTTGATGCAGCTTTTGATAAGAAAGAGGAAAGGATGGGCATGGGAGTTGTTATCAGATATAGCAAAGGTGACTTGCAGGCTACTTTGGTGGCTTCAAGAGATAATATAAGTTCAGTTTTCCTGGCTGAAAGTTTTGCTCTCTTGAGAGCTATGGAACTATGTCAAGATTTGGGGTTCAATATGGTAGAATTCGAAGGGGATGCAAAAGCTGTAGTAGATGCTGTCAAGTCAAGTGCAGAGGACAACTCCTGGATGGGGCAAGTTATTGAGGATACAAAACAGGTTTTAAGTTTGTTTCCGTTATGGCAACTTTCTTTTGTTTTCGGATGCTGTAATAAGGCAGCTCACGAAGCTGCAAAAGTAGCTATAAGATCTAGGAGTGAAAGAGTGTTGTTAGAGGAGGGCCTTCCTGAGTGTATGTCTGTTGTAATGACAGATAAGCCTTGTACTATTGTTTAATTAATGAAATGAATTTCCCATGTTTTTAAAAAAAAACCTCTATTCCTGAACACCAATGTCCTTTTGGACATTAATATAATTCTCCTAAGATATAAGCATTAACAGATCACGCAACTGTTAGGATTCTCAGGCTCTTTTGCTGGTCCAACAGAGAGTATCTCTGTGCGGCAAAGCTTCCTCAACTTGCTCACCATATCAACTGGATCGATGTCCCCAATCACTGTCAGTTTGATCTTGTCCTTCAAGTCCAAGGTGATTGAATCAACGTCTACGGAATTACAACACAAAAACCAGTCAAATTTGTCAGTTTGGCTGGCATACTTAAGAGACCAGTAAGGTTATTGCAACCACTCTAGATTCCAGAATAGAAGTGGGAGCATGTTTCTATGGATTTTGTTACAAGCCTACCACGAACACTGACTAGGCAGGATGATATATGGGTGATAGTGGACCGCTTGATGAAGACTGCTCACATTGTGCCTATCAAGATTTCTTAGAAGCTGGAGAAACTAGTCGAGTTGTATGTACATGAGATAGTGAGATGTATGGAGTCCATGTGTCCATTGTGTCGGATAGGGATCCTCATTTTACTTCAAAATTTTGGCGAAGTTTACAGAAGGCCATGGGCACTAGTTTAAATTTCAGCATTGCTTTTCACCTATAGACAGATAGTATGTCTGAAAGGACCATTCAAATTTTGGAAGACATGTTGAAGGTGTGTATGCTAGATTTCAAGGGAATCTCGATACGACACTTGCCTTTAGTCGAGTTTGCTTATAATAACAGCTACTAGGCTAGTATTGGGATAGCACCTTATGAAGCACTATATGGTAGGAGATGTAGATCTCTCTTGTTTTGGGACGAAGTAGGGGAAAGATAAATTTTGGGTCTAGAAAACAACAGAGAAGATAGAGACCATTCGAGCCAGAATGAGAGCAACTTAGAGTCGTCATAAGAGTTATGCAGATAATCGGCGTTGTCAATTAGAGTTTGAAGTCAGGGATAAGGTATTCTTGAGTATTTGACCGATGAGAGACATCATGAGATTTGGGAAGAAGGGCAAGTTGAGCTCTAGATATGTCAGGTCCTTTAAGATACTTGATCGGATTGGCCCAGTGGCTTATAGGGTAGTCCTACCACCAGCACTCTCAAAGATACACGACGGATTTCATGTATCTATCTGAGAAAGTACATACCCAAACTCACCCACGTTATTGACTACGAGTCGCTTCCTCTTCCTGCTATGCACGTCCCTAATTCACTCTGCCCACTTCACACCCACCATGCACCTCAGTACATAACTTCTCTCTCTATTTCTCTTAATTCTTCTGCCTAACCCTACCTCAACCGCTCCCTCATATCTTTCTCTCTCGGATCTTGCTCTCTCATATTGTTCTCGGTGTCAAATCAGAACTCCTCATCGGTATTTGTTGGACAACGTGCACCTGACACTACTATTTCTAGGGTTTCGGCCGCCTGAGTCCGTTTGTCTGAATTCTTGTTCAATATTGCCGTTCCCCACCTCTTCCTTTGTCCGAAGTCCAACATATTTCTTTTGTTCTGTTAACTTGATATTTAGGAATGTTAATGTTTATTTTGAAATTTTGTGGATTAGAATAATTATAATGGAATAGTTGTTTTAAACAAATAAAATTTACGTTTTATAGAGATCTTAGAATTAATTTATAATTTTAAGATATGATTTTATGTCTGGAAATAACTCTATGAAACTCGTGCGGGCGTTTCAGCTTTTGTCCCATCCTTTTTCTTTCTTGTAATGTCATAACGAATAAAGAGGATGGAGTTGGATAACGATCGCATACAGAGTCTTACGTGTAATTTGTTTCTAAAGTCACATCATTATGACTAATCGGTCGCTAGAGACAAACTTTTGTTGTTGCGATGTGATGTAAATGACCCACCAAGTGACACCAAAGAGAGATCAAGTTCAAATTTCCTTCATAACCGATGGAGACATTTATTTCTTTTTCTGTAGTGGTGGAAATTAGCCCAACTAGAACTTAAATATGTAAAGCCTGCGCTTAAAATCCTCTCCAACTCGGTATAGATGAGCGAGGTTATCTATTTTTCTCGATCCATCGTTTTGTAAACGGTGACTGTTTTTAGCATTGCAACTCTTTGATATTACAGCATCAGTTTCATTTGAAATTAATTTACATGCCCAAAGAGAGATTCATATCGTTTTTAAGTTAGAAATGATTTACAATTATAGAATTTACAAGTGTCGTATATTTACATTTTAAAAAATAAATAAATAAATATAAGATTTAAATTAAAAAAATTAATTTTTTAATAATATATTTTATTTTTAAAAAAAAAAAATGTACGATACTTACAATAACTCTGTATTTATCATTATTACCTAAACCATTAACCAAGGCGCTATTAAGCTGATCGTAAGTTCTACACAACTTGAAAGTACTAAAAACTCTTCCATTGATGTAAAAGTTTAAAACCCACCAACCAAAACGATGTACGTAACATCCCAAGCGTGCAACACCAACGAAACATAAAGATCAATCAACTCACTACCACCTACTACTGTACAGTAGAGACCTGTATGCTTGAACACCAGCCTTTTGGACGTTCGTATAATTCTTCTAAGATATAAGAATTAACAGATCACGCAACTGTTAGGATCCTCCTCTGCATAATAATGTGTGGCCATGTAAGGATTATAGTTATAGGCTTGGTACGCTTTCAAAAGCTCAGCCATATCATCCTTCTTTTTTTCATCTGCCTTCTTGGGCTCATCCTTCTTCTTCTCAGGCTCTTTTGCTGGTCCAACAGAGAGTATCTCTGTGGGGCAGAGCTTCCTCAACTTGCTCACTATATCAACCGGATCGATGTCCCCGATCACCGTCAATTTCTTGTCCTCCAAGTCCGAGGTGATGGAATCAACGCCTACGGAATTACAACACAAAAACCAGTCAAATTTGTAAGCTTGGCTGCCATACTTTACTATCTACTGGGTGTTACTTGCTTTAAATAAAGGAAACGTTAAGAAAGAAATAAAATGAACCGATTACAGGAGTAGTCATAATACAGAGACAGCCAAACAAAGGACTTGAAGTGGAATCACAACGAAGTAAAACTCTATACCTGAAAGGCCCGATACTTTCATCATGGCCTTTTGCTTTCCTTTGTCATCATGCAGTTCCACTTTCAAAACCACTTTCTGTCATAAAACATGATAGAGCTCTAGTCAGAGTTTTGTAAATCAGAGACTCGTATAAATAAAAATAAAATTATCAAATGGTTAGGGAACCCGATAAAGTTTTGCCATCGGAGAGACAAAAAAGGTCTTTTAATTAAGGCGGAGACAAGGAGAGCGAAAGAGAGATAGAGCTCGAGGGAAAGGGATCAGATTCTTACCTTCATTGCTGAAAGGTTCGAGGGATACTAGAAGTATATCAGATAAAGTTGCAGGTCCCGAAGCCAAGAAAAGAATGTTACAGAATTCAAGAGAGAAAAGTCTAGCTGATAACTTGGAGGCCAGAAGGACCTTTGGACGCATTTATATCGAGCGGAGGAACTCAGAAAGAGTATGGGTCCAGTCAACGCTGTGATTGCCTGTGGTCAATAAATAGTAATGCGTGTGGGCAAAGTTTAAAGGGCCAAAACCATTGTGTGGATATAGAAGGCCGGAGGGTACGCTAGTTTCTCAGCGTTTTGCATTTCCAACGTGCAAACATCGTGCTTAGGAAAAAAAAAAAAAAAAAAAAACATGCAAACATCGTGTGAAACTTCTGCACTGATCGATCTTCTTTCCTTTAATTTCCTTTTTCCTTTTTCTTTTTACTGCTTTAACCAAAAGAAATCTCAAAAAGTATGATAGCCCTTCATTGCCCGTCAGGAAGCAACCAAATCTATTACCGTATTTCGTGTGGCCCATAGTAAGAGACCTTGACTTTCTGGGCCACATGAATAGACCTTGACTTAATTAGCCATCTTGATCTTCCGTCCGACCACGTGCAAGCTGAGAGTCCATCAATGGGAGAAAAGAATTATAAAAGAACTTCTTTAGTTAGGACATTTTTATTGAATTAGTTAAAAGTTAAATTTAATGAAAATTTAATTATTAAATAGTTCATATTGAAATAACTATATTTTAAATATTTAGAATATAGTTACAGTAATATTTAAAATAATTTTTAAATTTAAAAAAAACTATTCATTCATCAAATCTATTTTATATTCTTTTTCTCTTCTTTTAATATTAATTATTTCTCTCTCCATTTTAAATGAAAATTGAAAAAATATAATTAGAATATAATTACTAATTAATAGATAATATTATGAATAGTAAAATATGATAAAATAAAATAAATTCATAATTAAAAAAATTAAAAAATTAAAAAATTATTAATTATTCATTACTATATAATGAATAAATGGATAATCTAATGTGGAGATTTGATGTGAATAGTCAAAGTTAAATTCATCTTATATTATTTTATTGTCATATAATGAAAAAATGGCTATTTCAATGTAGAAACTTATGTGAATGTAGTAGCTAAATGTTAAATTCATCTTACATTCATAAAAAATGTACTTTAACTTTAGCAAATTCAACGAGAGTGCGCTTAGTAGTACAGTACTGGCCACTCAGCCTTCTCGCCAAATGAGATCACGCTTTTTGAACAAACATAGACTGATATTATTGGATCTCGGTTGCTCTAAATGTTTCTGTGTAACACCGAAGCTTAGCATCAAGCCTAAGCCAAACGCGAGTTCTATACAATATTTTAGGTTAATATATATGGAAAACTCAAATAAAATTTAACGAGTACTTTTGGAATAAGCTCAAGGCCAAAAATTTTGTTAGGTGGGATATGAATTTTTTTATTGGACTTGAAAATTAAGTTAAAATTATTTAATATTTTATGAACCAAATAGAATCTATTTATTTGGTAATTGACTCAAAACATTTATTGGACAAATTAGATTATTTTAGAATTTGAGAAGATGCCCATTGGAAATTTTGGGAACTTGGCCCATAAAAATATGGACAAGTTCGGGAGATTCTTATATCAGTTCAAATGGCCCAACTCACTTTTAAAAACCAAAAGCCCAAGAAAAGGCCCAAGTTCAATTACTTAACATCCAAACTTATATATAGGTCCCTTCCTCCCCTTTCTTTCTCTAGGATTTCCAGCTGCCATAAATATACATATATATATATATATATATCACTTTCATGCACGTAGAGATCTCTCTCAACTAGAGTTTCCGTACATCCAAAATTCCTTTGGTTTCTTTGTAATACTCAAGCCCAAGGCGACAAGCCTCCTTCCCTTGCTTTCGGTTTCTTCTTCCCTGATTCTTTCTCCTTTTTTCCCCTTTAGTTTCTTCCCCACTTCTCTTCAACGAAATTCCCTACCTCCACGTTTCAGCACTTACCTCATATTCTTGGATTGCATGTGTTAAGTTTTCTTCCATTTTCATTTCACCTGTAACAGACTCTAGAATTTCCTTCTTCAATTTTCTAAACACCTTAGTGCTGTGTGATTGTGAAGTTGTTGCTGACAAGCTCTATTGCCTGAGCAACTTCAGTAAGGCCCCTTCCCCGTTATTTCTCACCCCTCAGTGATGTTTTCTCCCTTTCTGGTTACCTTACCGTGTTCTTCTCACGAGATCCCTCTTTTCCTCGCATAGGACACCCTCCGCCACCACGCCGTGCACCTCTACGATTAAGGGCCATTGTCAATTGCCCCTTTGCACATTGGTAAGCATTTCCCCTTTCCCCTTAAGTTCTAGGTTTATCTCCCATCCCTTCTCTGTTTTCACTCACACACACACACACACACACTAATTTTCCTTCACTCACTTACTGATCTCACTCACGCACACACTCAGACTCTTACTCACTCTCTGATTCTAACTCACGAACTCCCTCATAGATCACTCTTCCAAACTGTGTTGTGCCATCACAGTGCCTTGCGTCGTCGCAAGTGGATCCTCCACGCACCAGGAAGCCCACGTTTCTTTATCCCTCTATGTTCATTATTCCACCTAAATTTTTGTATAAGTTTTTATGTGTATTTTTAATTGTGTTTATTTTAATTTTTCCCTTGCCAATCGAATAGTCGTACAACATGCTTTTGTCCAAGTGTATTCGATTGCCTTCAAACACTCGCTGCCGTCGAGTTTCTATGCTGAGATTCCTGTATCAAACAACTATAACTTCATCTCACCTACACATTCTGTTTGTTCTCATCATTACGTCTCTCATTTATTCTCACTCGTTCTAAAATTCATATTCATTGGCTCGTTTAGTATTGCCACCGTGACCGGTAGAAAGTGCTATTGCCCGATCTCGTTTCGAAGTGCGGCAAGGTAATGCTTTGTTCAATATTAGTTGTTGTTTTACATTACCCAGTGCTTGAATTATTCTAACGTCACTATTTATATCACAGGATAATACTAATGCCCCCAAACAATGTTATTTCTGCTATTTAATTTCACAAGTCACGCGCACAAACTTAGGTAAGATATTTAGAATTTTAGGCTTCTTGTCGACATTATAATGTGGGATATTGTTTTATGAATTATGGTTGCTGGATGGTTTTTGTTAATGAATAAAGTTGAGTGGTGGATTGTTGAGCTGATGTGCTTTTGCTGGATTAAAGAGGTGCGGTTCGGTTGATGAGCATGTTGTTTTAGGGTGAGACGTGGGGCTAGCCAAATTACTATATAACTGTTATTTGGATTGATCATGATAGGTTGGATGTATTGGTGTTGTGTGCTTATTTGTTTGAGTTTAAGGAGATTTTCGAGAGTTGATATGTGTGTGATAAGAAATGGTGGAAGTTGATTGAAATTTTTTTAACTGGGTTATGTTTGAATGGTAGGATCTGTAAATGGTATGGTGTTCTGTTAAGTAGCTGGCTAGGAGAAATGGTTGGCTGTTTGGGGCATTATGTGACTAGTTTGTCGTGATGTTGTGGAATGGATTATTATTAAGCCATACGAGTTGATAAGTGGCCGGGTGGAGATTATTTGGTGGTGGTAGATTGTAAATATTGATGGTTTGAAAAGGTGGTTGCTCAAATTTACCTTATGGTGGATTTTTTATTAAAAAGGACCTGGTTTGAGGTTTTATTAAATAAGCTTAGTGGTATACTTGTTTGGGTCATTAATCGTGTGGTAAATGTTTATTGTTTTAGGTTGTGATACCGCTAGAGTGTAGATTCAAGACATAGATAATAGAAAAAAATCAGGTAAGCGGGATTCCTATACTAGACTTTGCATAAAAGAAATAAAACAAGGTTGATTTTGAAAATATGCATGCTTGCTTTGAAAAGAAACCTAAAAACAACGTCAGATATGTGTTCTGCATATTCATGGAATCTGTATATGAATGAAGTATTTTTTGTCATGACTGATGTAGACATGAGCTTATTTTGCAGCATTTTGTTTCTAAATTGTGCAAAATGAATGAATATGAGATCTAAAAGTTTGCTTTGATTAAATGAAAATGTTTTGAGTATGCTATTTTGAATATGTGAAATGATCGAAAGCTATTCAATACTTTGTTTTGATATGATGTGTCATCTGAAAACTTTGGTATAAATTTCTTATTATGTATCTCAATATGATCTGATTTGATGTTGCCTTTGTTCGGTCTATGTTAAGGCCCTGTCATGGGTATAATAGTGGCATATGGCCCCACCACGAGTATAATGGTGGTTTATAATCATACCACGGAGTTAAGCATGGTAAATGACCCAGCCACGTGTATAATGGTGGTTTATAACGATAATCCTACCACGTGTGTTAAACACTACAAGAAATAACGGCTTTTCCAGCGATTTATTTATCCCCACAAAAAAAATCGCTGCAATTAATCCTTATTTGCAGCGATTTTCTTATCACTGCTGAAATCCAAAGCAATGTATCCTAAAATCTGACGTTGGAATTACTGTTCATTTATTTGCGGCGACTATGTGATATTTTGCGGTGCGCTTGTGTCGCCGCAAATAATATTAGTACCTGTAGCAGTATTTTAATTGCGGCGAATGAGAAAATCGCCATAATAGGTAGTTTTGCAGCGAATAAAAAGCGTTGCAATAGCCTTTTAGAAAATTTAGGCCTTTCCCAACGATTTTAATATCGTCGCAACAAAAAATACCACTAAGAGACATTAAATTAAATGTTATTATCAGCGAATCCAAATCGCCGGAAAAATGAAATTAAATTTAAATCACCCGCGTTACGTTTTTCCCCTCATTTCTTTCCCTCGCCGCTCTGCCTCCCCAATCCCTCTTCTCCCTCAACCCATGCCGCCGCGCACAGCCCGATGCCAGCGACCCCACCACGCCACCGCCACCTCACCTCGACGGCCACCCCTTCTTCTCCCCCAGCCCCCATGGCGGAAATATCATTTCCCCCGAATCTAGCGTCGACCTCTCTCTCTCTCTCTCGCATTTCTCTATGTCGCCGCTGCTAGGGGCACCATTCGCCACCACTCACACCTCAACGCCATCGCCAGTCCTCCGTCGGAGCCCCCTTCTCCTCCACGCTTAGCCCAGCAGCCCGAGGCCCTCCCTCTCTCCCTTGCTCTGTTCGCAACCCACGGCCCCCACGCGGTTTGCTACTGATCTGCCTCTCCCTTGTGAGTTTCGATTCTTCTTTTCTTCTGTTTTTTCTTCCCATAGATTTTTGTTTGTAATGTCTCTGGAAAAGTTGTGGGTTCTCGTTCAGGGATGTGTTGTTTTCTCCTTGTACCCATCATTTTTGTTGTTTTTTTTTTTTTCAGCTTTTATTGAGGTCTTTGTTCAATTTGAAGATTGAAACATTTGAGGGATACCTATCTTGGGATCCCGTGAATAAGTTACTACAGAAATTGATTCTTTTTCCTTGAGAATATTTTCTGTGCAACCAATTCAAAATATTTTTTGTTTATTTGAGATTCAATATCACTTTTAAAATGCTTTGATTTTTTGTTTAAGAGATTTACATGCTTTTATTTTTTGTGTAAGACACTTTGTAAACACATACAGTTGTGAATCTCTATGTTGGTTAATGTCCGGTAATGTTAGTGTTCAGGTCTCAATTTGATTTTAAGGCTTAAACTAAGTAGTTCCAAAGCTCAGACTTGATTCCAAATGTAAGCATGTGAAGTTGGTCGCGGATTAGGCTTGCATACCAGCAAGTTGTTTGCTGCTGAACTGAATGGCATACCCTGCATCTGGGACAAGCTCCTATGAACTGCTTTTAATGCTTGCATGTTTTTAATCTATTGTACTTAGTTAGTTAGTTTGTTAGTTAGTTAGTTAATTGGTTGGTTGTACATTAGACTTTAACTTAAATTACTAGCTTGTGTTTGGATGCTCACAGGCTAAAAGTTCTTGCTTTTGCCGGAAAATGGAAACATCCTTACTTTTGCCGTTTTTAAAATGTTCTTAAGAAGGCACTGACTTTAATAGTATCCCTTTCTCACTTTATCCTATTTTATTTTATTTTATTCTTTTGCTCTTTTCCCTTTACTTTTCTTGTTGCTATTCTGGTCTGTGCTGGGACAATGGTTCTAACAATCACCATGTTCTGCATTGTGGTCTCATCTGTGCTGGTTTGTTGGAAGAAAATTATTGGAGAAAATTTATTATTAAAAAAATTTATTGGAGAAAAATGTTTGGAAGTAACAGCCACTCTAGTAAATGTTCAACCTAGATTTTCTTACTCTTTTTCTCTTACAGAATCATGCTTATAATAATATAAACTTCCCTGTGATGTGTTGAATTTTTATCATTCAAATTCATTGGAAAAGTTCCTGTATTTGTACCAATAAGTGTTTGACCCTCACTCTCCACATGTCAGTCAAGAGGTGGGATGACGTGTGAATATTGGCATTCTATCTTATATGTGATTTACATTCTATTTATGCTTGAAAAAAATATAGGGTATTATATCTATGTAGAGCCATCCTTACTGATAGCCTACCTTTATGAATCCTTGTTAGATTACAATGGTATTGTTGGATTATGCTTCTAAACTGATCCAATACAATGGTATTGTTGGAAATAATTTTTTGGTACACAAAACTTATTTCCGGCAATCACATATCGCAGGAAATACTTATTGCCGGCATTCTAGGGTATTTGCAGCGAAAAATATTCGCCGCAAAAACTACCAACGATGTTATGATCATTGCAACCGAGTTCAGAAAACCAATAACTCAATTGCGGCGATTTCTAAATCGCTGGTATTGATCTATACCGGCGCATTTTAATCGCTGCAATTGTTATTTCAAAACCATTTAATCAGTTGGGGCGATTTCCAAAAATCGCTGGGAAATTATATTTCCGGCAATTTTTCCTCTTTTAGCGACAGTATTAAATCGCTGGAATTAATCTTTCCCAACGATTAAACAACTGAATCGTATCTTGCAATTGCGGCGATAAAATGTACTATTTGCGGCAAATAAAAATCGCCGATAAAGAAAATATTTACCGGCGATTTTTGGCTTCCGTTGGAGTAGATCAAAAGTGGGGCTTTAATACCGGCGAACCTCCAGCGATTTATAAATCGCTGGGATAGGTCAGAGGCGGCGATTTTGTTGGTTTTGTCAGCCAAAGTGAATCGCTGGGAAAGGTGATTCCCCTTGTAGTGAAACATGATATTTGTCCCGATGTGATACTTTGATATGATATGAAGATGAGGTCTCAGACTGTGATATGCCAATGGATTTTGAATATGAAAGTTTCATTCTGATATTTTGATAACATGTGTTGATTATGCATTTTGAAAACAAATATTCTGATTTTGCATTATGAAAGTAAATATTTTTTTTCGCATTTCGAACTTGGTAAATGATCATGTTTACATACTAGTATATATTCCTTACTTATGGAGTTGTTGATAACTCATCTCTTTATCTTCACAATATTTTAGATGGTTTCGATGTTTCAACTGAAGATCAGTAATATAGTACATGGGTAAGATTAGTTGAGGATAGTAGATGAGTACCATGAGGTACTAGTGCTATTGGTAGATTTAGTTATTCAATAGAAACATTTCAGTATATTTTGGATGATTGTAGAAACTTATGTAGACCTTATTTTATTTTATTATGTTCATTGAGATATGTGGAGATGTTGATTTAGTTTATCTGATTTATGGTATTGAGGATCTGATATGTGGTTATGTGTGTTAAAGGATTTGAAGTATTGATGTTTGATTTAGAGCTATTGGAAGTGTATATATTGAATTTTTAGAAAATTTATTAGCATTGTGAAGATTATTATTAGGTGACAGGAGTTAACTCCCTGAACCTCCAGGGTCAGTGCGTTAAAGTTGGTATCAAAGCCAAGTTTGAGGTTCTGCAGACTATAGACTTATGAGGTTTAGATATCTGTGGATTCTTGGGAAGTAAATTTCAGATTGGAAGTGTAGGAACTTGAGGACTATAAGGATGATCACGTGGATATTTAAGTTTGAACTTATGCAAACTTTATGATTGATTTTGATGGGATCTGAGGTTTTAGATTTGACAGATGTTAGGAATTGAATTCATAACTTTAAGGTTTTAGATTCTAAAGATGTATGTGAGTTTTAAGCGATGTTAGGTTTACGATTATAGATGGTAATAAGAGTGATATGAGTTGGTTAGGGATATGGTTAGGAATGGGTAAAACAATAAACTTTGAACTTGTTTTAAATAGTTATCTAATATATATATATATATTTATACATATGTTTTTTTTTATTATTTAATTTTGTATTTATTTATTTTTAGAACGTTTTACCAAGTTTAAGCTTTTAGGATGGCATCTCGTTGTCAAGTCCGAAGTCTTGAAGATTTGATCTAAAACAACAATGATAGGGTCTGCACGTCTGAGCAATTTAATCGGACGCATCCTCCCACCTTTGATGGAAGAGGCAATCCAAATGTAGCGGAGGATTGCATTCAAGACATTGAAGAAATATTCAGTGTTTTGGAGTGCACCGATCAGCAGAAAGTTTGGTTCGCAGCTTTTAAATTAACTGGAGAAGCAAAGAGATGGTGGAATTCTGAAAATTCCATCAGGGATGCTGAGGAGACAAAAGTGATTAGTTGGCTTCAATTCAAGCAAAATTTCTTTGACTGGATTTTCCCTAAAGCGGATAGAGAAGCTAAAGCTCAAGAGTTCACCAACTTGGTACAAGGGACCATGAATGTGCGCCAGTATACTGCAAGATTTGCGAAATTGTCACGTTTCACCGCATACCTGACTCCTGATGAGAAAAAGAAGGCCAGGAAGTTTGATGAGGGTTTGGACCACATGATATATGAACGAGTGATGGTCCTATAGATTGAGAATTTTTCAGAGTTAGTGCATAAGACGATGTTGGTTGAGCAGAACCTCAAGAGAGGTGTTGAATTGTAAGAACAGAGAAATAGAGCTACTCCACAAGGACCCTTTAGTATGGATCAAGGGCCATGGAAGAAGAGAAATGAGGGGAGCAGCTAAAGTCAGAGACAGATTCAGAGAAATCATTCAACTAACCTCTATAAGTTCTGTAACCGCGTGTATGCTGGGTAGTGCAGAAAGAAAGTGGGGTCATGTGGTTGGTCACTTCAATAGAGAATGCCCGTTGCTTGCAGAGGACAACAAAAAGCCCAACCCACCTCAAAACTTTAGGCTGAACAACTAGGGCAAAAACCAGCGGAGAACTGTGCTGGAACGAGTGTTTGCTTTGATGCAAGGAGAAGCTGAGGAAAAGAATGACGTAATCACAAGTATAATCCCTATGATTCTCCTATTAAGTTACAATTTTGTTAAAAATTTAGGACTACTTATCTTTTTATATTTTTGGACTCTTTTATCTCAATGGATTATGTCAAGTTTTGCCTAGTTGATGCTGAATAGAGGGATTACAATTTGATAGTCTCAACTCCAGCAGGAGATTCAATGACCTGCAACAAGATTTTGCGTAGATGTCCAATAACAATTAGTGGGAGAGAAATGTCAGCTAACCTGATAGTTTTTCCAATGATTGAGTTTGATGTGATATTGTGAATGGATTGGTTAGCTTCCAATTATGCTAGTATTGACTGTTCTAAGAAGGAAGTGGTGTTCAAATTTTCGGAGGGAGAGGAGCTTTGGTTTATGGGTTCCAAAGTGCGTGCCCTTCCACCAGTTATATCTGCTTTTTGGGTTGGCAAGTTAATACATGATGGGTGTCAAGGGTACTTGGCCTACGTGGTGGATGAACCAAAGCAAGAATTAGAGGAGATCCTTATTGTGAGAGAATATCTAGAAGTATGTCTTGAAAATTTGTCCTGACTACCACTCGAGTCGGAAGTAGAGTTTGCCATTAAACTAGCCCTAGTCACGACACCTCTTTCCAAAGCCCCTTACCAAATGGCACCATCTGAATTAGCAGAACCCAAAGAACAATTGCAAAATTTAGTAGACAGAGAACTTCGGTCTTGTTTGTGAAAAAGAATGATGAATCAATGAGAATGTGTATTGATTATAGAGAGCTAGCTGAGTGACCATAAAGAATAAATATTCGCAGCCCCGCATAGAAGATTTATTTGATCAGTTGCAAGGCACTCAAGTATTTTTCAAGATTGATTTGAGATCAAGATACCATCAATTGAAGATCAAGACATGGTTGATGCCTAAGACAGCTTTCAGGACCAGGTACTGTTATTACGAGTTCTTGGTCATGCCTTTTGGCCTAACTAACGCCCCAGTCGTATTTATGGATTTGATGAATCAGGTATTTCTCGAATTCTTGGATAAATTTTTAGTGCTGTTCATTGAAGATATATTGATATACTCCAAGAACAAAACTGAACATGAAGAGCATCTGAGACAGGTACTTGGGACCCTCAGGAATAAAAAGTTATTTGCTAAATTGAAGAAGTCAGAATTTTGGCTCGAGTCTATTTCATTTTTGGGACATGTAGTCTCCAAGGATGGTATCTCAGGAGACCACGGGAAAGTTGAAATAATAGTTAACTGGGCTCAACCAACCAATGTGCATGAGGTTAGGAGTTTCTTGGATTTAACTGGATATTACCGTCAGTTTTTTTGACAGTTTCTAAAAAATAGCGATTCCTCTTACCGCCCTTTCCAGGAAGAATAATAAGTTTGAGTGGACTATAAAGTGTGAGGAGAGTTTCCAAAAATTGAAGAAGAGATTGGTGACAGCTCCAGTTCTGACAGCACCTAGTGAGAGAGGAGGATGTGTGGTTTATTGTGAGGAGGACTATCGTCATGATTGGGTTTGGGGTGTGTATTGATGCAACATGAGAAAATTATAGCATACACTTCTCGACAATTGAAGGCATATGAGCAAAATTACTCCACACATGATTTGGAGTTAGATGTCGTTGTCTTTGCACTTAAGATTTGAAGACATTATTTATATGGTGAAAGATATGAAATCTACAAGGATCACAAGAGTTTGAAGTATTTCTTCACTCAAAAGGAAATGAATATGAGACAGAAAAGATGGCTTTAGCTAATCAAGGATTAAGATTGCACCATTAACTACCATCCAGGCAAAGCTAATGTCGTAACTGATGCACTTAGCAGGAACTCTATGGGACCAGCAGTTGCAACTCTTACCACTAAGCACCACTTATTAATAGACTTAGAAAGAGCTGCTATTGAGGTTGTTACTGGTGATCAGCAAGCGTTGGTAGCCAGGTTGATGCTTCAACTAGCTTTGATAAACAAAATTAAGCATACCCAAAAAGAAGATTCAGGGTTAGCGAGATTGGTGGAAGAAGTAGAAAAAGGTAATAAATCCGAGTTTAGCATTTCCAAAGATGGAATATTAAGGTTTGGAAGTACATTGTGTGTGCCAGACAATGAAGAAATAAAAGCAATCATCCTCGAAGAAGTGCACCGCTCTCTTTACACAGTTCACCCAGTACAAAAATGTATCGGGACTTGAGAGAGTCTTTTTGGTGGAATTGTATGGAGATGGAGTTTGCTGAATTTGTGGAACAGTGCCTAACTTTTCGTAGTAAAAAAATGTATCGACACTTGAGGGAATCTTTTTGGTGGAACTGTATGGAGATGGAGATTGCCAAATTTGTGGAACAATGCCTAACTGGCCAACAGGTGAAAGTGGAACATCAAAGACCTGTAGGGTTATTGAAACCACTCCAGATTCCAAAATGGAATTGGGAGCATGTTATAGATTTTGTTACAGGCCTACCACGGACACTGACTGGGCAGGATGCAATATGGGTGATAGTGGACCGTTTGACAAAGACCGCTCACTTGGTGCCAATCAAAATTTCTTATAAGTTGGAGAAACTAACCGAGCTATATGTACATGAGATAGTGAGATTGCATGGGGTACCTGTGTCCATTGTGTCGGATAGGGGTTCTTGTTTCACTTCGAGATTTTGGCGAAGTTTATAGGAGGCCATCGACACTAGGTTAAATTTCAGCACTGCTTTTCACCTGCAGACGGATGGTTAGTCAGAAAAGACCATTCAAATTTTAGAAGACATGTTGAGGGTGTGTATGCTAGATTTCAGGGGAACCTAGATACGACACTTGCCTTTGGTCGAGTTTGCTTATAATAACAGCTACTAGGCTAGTATTGGGATGGCACCTTATGAAGCTATATAGTAGGAGGTGTAGATCTCCCTTGTTTTGGGATGAAGTAGGGGATAGACAAATTTTGGGTCCAGAAAAGAAAAGAGAAGATAGAGACCATTCGAGTCAGAATGAGAGCAACTCAGAGTCTTCAGAAGAGTTATGCAGATAATCGCCGTCGTTAATTAGACTTTGAAGTCAGGGATAAGGTATTCTTGACGATTTCACTGATGAGAGGCATCATTGTGACGCCCGCAAATTCCGCTTGGGATCGGACGGACATTTGAAGCGTCGAGACATGCAACACAAGGTTACCTGCCCCCGTTCATGACATATAAGATGCAATATTCCTAACATGCATCTAGCATTATGCAATATTCGCAGCGGATAATTTTTCTTTTTAGCAATACTATGCACCAAACCGAAATATCCCAAATACTTAAAACATACTTCATACATAATGACATACTAAACAACTGAGATCACAATATTAATCCATATGGTTGTGATCAAAAGAGTGATGGAGATTGAACTCTACAATTACAAGTAGTAATCTGAGGTAACTACTGTATTAACACCTACATCGCATCGTCGCTTAGTCGACCATTTCCAGTTGGTCGATTCCCGATTCTCCTTCAGATCCTGTAACAAAATCTACCATTCGGGGGGGGAATGGTAGTTGGGACTACCACAGTGAGATTTGATTACAAATCTCAGCAAGTTAACAGGAAACTTCCACACAGGTTAATGATGCATGCATGGCAGTAAAAGCATGAATGCATAATCAAATCGTAAGTAATCATAGCATAACTTGACATACAACATAACATAACTGGCATAACTTAAACTGAAACTGAAGCTTAGCATGAACGTGACTTGAAACATAACATGGACTTGAAACATAACATGAATGTGAACATGCATAATTTGAACTTGAACTTGAGCATGACATAACATAAATGTGAACTTGGAACATAACGTAAACGTGAACATAACATAACATGAACTTGGAACATATTCTTGTCTCATGGGATTACCATGATTGCGTGAACGTAAACTTGAACATAACATAACGTGAAACATGACTTGAACTTGGAATCTTATTCAATAGACTTAATCATTAACGTGACCATATGGGTGCTACACAGGTCCCCTTGAGCCGTGTGTCCCTGCCGATTACCGCATCACATCACAGGTTTCTATACCAGCTGTGAGTGCGTTAATACGTACTCCACAGTTGTTGTGGCCCCACGTATTCTACGTGTCACAATTGCTGTGTCTCACGTAGTGTATGCTCCACAGTTGTTGTGGCCCCATACTTCATGCTCCACAGTTGTTGTGGCCCCATGACTTATCTGTTTGTGCCACACTTGCTGTGGACACACGTAACATAATGTGTGGCACCATCGGCGTTAGTGCCTGGCGCGCTCCGGTGACCAGCTAATTAGGCCCCATTCGCAACCTGTTGACTGTACTTCGTCAACCCAGGGAATTTCACACCTATTTAGACACTCCAGCGTGAACAAAGGAGTTCCACTAGGATATTACCCCATCCTAGCGCTTAGGGTCGTGATTGACATGAATGACTTAACTGGCAGACATGACATTTCGTAACGTGACGTAACATGAACGTGACATAAAAGACAGAAATCTTGACGTAACATAACGTGACATGAACGTAGGACGACAGACATGACATACTTCGAGACATAAATGTAACAGAGAACATTTCATAACATGTCATACATGTAACATGCAACATTTCGTAACATGGCATACCATATAACAGACAACATTTCTTAACATGGCGTAACATGTGACAATGAATATTACATGACAAGAAATACATGTAACAGATGGCATACTTAACTTAACATGACATACTTGCAATGTATAGCATGTATAGCAATACGTGACAGAATATCTTGTGTAACAGATGAATAATTCATGACAGAATAAATTCTGTGTAACAGATAAATATGTAATGACTTGGCATGGCACATATGATAACATGCATACATACAATTTAGTTCCCTTACTTATCACACATACACATTAAATTGATAGTAAGTTAAAAGCTAACTTACCTCGATCTTCGCGCTTCGAGACAAAACTCAAGTGCGATCACGGGAAACTGAAAGTAGTGATTTCTAAAAATTAGAACTTAATCACTAACAATTAGGAATATGGAAAAATATCAACTTAGAGTAAAATTACCATTTTACCCTCTACATGTGGGAAAATGACCATTTTACCCCTAACTTAAGGATTTTGCATCATAACTTCAAAAATCACCAAAATTTACATACCTTATGTAAATTTTGTCCTAAACTCAAATATCAATTCATAAAAATTTAAAACTAAACACAACCATCAAAACTCTATATGGCCGAAACTTACAAAGGCTATTTCCTTTGCTTTTTGTTGTAATTCTTTCAAATCTCAAAACTCATGATTAAACCAAAATTTTTCTTCTACTACACTCATAACATATTCTTAAGAATAATCATGTTTTGAATCATGAACAAAAGTCATCAAAATCACTAAAACCATACTTGAACTTTTTGGTTTCTCTTCTAAGTTCAAAACAGAATTTTGTTTCTAACTTGTTTTGATCAACCTCTTGATCCATGACTTATAAAGAAGTGATCTTCAAACCAAAACATCACATGGTTCAAAAAGGTGTCCTAAAACAGATCCAAGCTTCAAACTCAAGATCACATGGGTAAACATCAACCAAAACATAAATTTAGCCAAGAACATCATCACTTTGGCCTAACCGAATATCTCCTTCCATAAAATTTCATATGTTCGAAACTAACATCAAATATCTTCAAAATAACATTCTAACATGTATATAAGATGCTTAGGATCTTCCAATAAAAATATCAAAGCCATTGGAATAAGATTAAACCATAAAAGATTTAAACTTTCTCAAAACAGAAACTGTTTTTCCTCTTCCAGTTTCTAAGTTTCTAGACCTAAGAAAATATTTCACCAAAACTTTTAATCATGCAACAAATCCTCAACCAATAATCATATACACATGTTAACAGTACTCCATAAAAATTTCGGACCAAGATCTATTCATTAGCTTGGTCAAAAACTCCAAAATATAACACACTCTCCAGTTTATCGCCCAGAATGACCTTTCTGGGGTCTAAACAACTTTTTACCAATCAAATGATCTCCAAATGGAACAAATAAGATATCCACGTAAACTAGACTCCAAAAGAAACAACTTTAATGAAGGAAACGTTGCGAGGAAACACTTACAAAAGCTTCGAAACAGGCATTCAAAAGAGGTACGAAAAACTGTCCGAGAGTGTCTTTTGTGTTCTATGAAGGAAAAGTGTAAAGGAGAGTTGCTTTTTCGTGGGAAGTGGACTGAAGAGCTTCTTACACAAGCTATGTAAAGTGATAGGACTGAAGGAATGGTTGAGTGTTGGCCTTTTCTTCTCATAAAAATCAGACCAAGATCTTTTCTTAAGGTGGAGTGTAAGAGTGAATGAGTGAGGTGGCCCTTTAGCTATGTCTTTCAAGAACCTTCTAGGCTCTTCTTGTACAGATCTGGCCAGCCAAGTGGGGGTACAAAACTTAGCCATGAAGCAATCCTATGGTGACCAAATTCGTGGGCCTTAAAGGGCCTAAACCGAATGGGCCTAAAATTTGGGGTTTAAAGAGGGTTTGGGTTGCTATCAAGCCCAAATCCAATATCACTTGGCCCAATCAATTTTTTCAAGGTTAACAAGGTTGGATAATGATGTTCTAACACAAATTTGAAGGATTAATAGCATGTGGAAGTGATTTAATCAAGTGATTAAACACAATGCTAGAAATCGGATTAGAAAATGTTTAGAGGCTAACTTTAGGGTTTTGGGGAAACCGTTTAGGGTTTCGATTTCAACCATGCTTTTGGGCTTTCGATTGGATTCCCACCATTTAGAATTTCACTAGGATTGAAAACCTCTTTGATCTGGCACAATTTGGTTGAGCAGATGAAACAAAGTTTTGCTTAAGCGACATGATCTCACACCTTGATTCCTTCAAATCCAACAAACGTTCCTTATGGTGCCAAGTGTCTAAAATTATTCACTAAGTGTGGCTAAGATCTTGCCAAGTGTCCAAATAAAACTTCTCTAATCCAATTTGGACATTCCACACTGTGATTTCGAAACACTGCAATTGGTGCGCTTACCGAGGTTACTATTCACTTCGAAAAAGTGAATCATAAACTTAGTACTAAAAATTCCTAAATATTCATATTAACTTTTAGTGAAAATCTTTTACCGAAATTTAATCTCGAAGTGCCCCTAAAAATAATTTCACAATTTCCAACAGACGTTTCGTCCGGAATTATGAAAATAGGATATTGTGCCATAAAATCCTAAATAATCCACTGAGTGTAATGGCGTAGACCATAATGCATTCTGACACTTCTAACCACCTCAAATAAATAAAACTCATATTTCTAGCAGCATAGTGAGTGATAACACTGACTATGTTGACAGACTAAAACCTATGCAATAGGTCGATTCGTAAAAACTTATGGGATTTTCACGAGATTCCTAAAGTCAATAGAAATTCCTTCAATGAATTTCTAGCGGGCTGTTACATCCTCCCCTCCTAAAAAAAAGATTTCGTCCTCGAAATCGACGTAAGTACAAACATAAAATACGCTCAAAAGAAAAAGTTGCTTACCAACTTATTGCCCATCACTGGATGCCTCATCACGCCCAAGGGGCAGGTCTCGTTCTTCTTGAAATAACGCCTCCTTCTCGTAGTCAACACTATTCTTATCTATAACCATCACATGGTTATACAAAAAGACTATCACTATAACATTAAGGCATAACAATCCCAAAGATTACTGCCTAAACTTAATGACTTCTAGACTTTTTAGGTTACTGACTCCTTGCTTAAAAGAAATCACTATTCTCTTCACTATTCAATGAATTATCCACAACGTGTATATATATCTACCATTCTTAACTCTTTCTCTCTCAAATCATATCAATTTGTATTGGAGTCCTTCCACAAGGTAGGTCAAATCGTACCAGCATACTCTCTAAATCTAAAACTTCAAGTATTCATGCAGTTCAATTTGGAAGAATTTAATCCATACACAACTGAATTCACATTCTCTATTTCCTCAAGGAATTATATCTGCCTAGGACTAGCTTACTCCTTCATAATCACCACGAATCGTTCCTCCTCCTAGGTGGTACCTTGATAAACGATCAGCTATTAACCTCAACTCAAGAGTTTCTCTCTTATGATTAACATAGCTCTTCTATCCATCATGAGTTGCCTCTTATTCTGACTCTAATCCAAAGAATTTGTTCTTACTGCTCACGTAAATCCTTAAGACAAGCTTTTACTCCCCATATAAAAGTCTCCAATATAAGGGCAATCTAGGTTTCCACAAACACGGTGCTTCGCCAGAAACCATTTATTCGCGATTGGATAAAACTATTATCATAAGTGAATCCTACTAAGGCCAAAGCTTCTCCCACACACTGTACTCTTCCGAACACAAATTTCATTGTAACCTTCGAATCAAAACAAACTCCAAATACTTGGGATACTAATTCATCAACCTTGAATATCCTTCCTCGTACTACTAAAAGGTATTCCATATCTACACTGGTATGAATAGAAATACTCTTAATGAAAAATGTTACTCTTACCACCTGGTAACAATTCAGAGTACGAACTAAACGTACAATACCACAATCACTAAAAATAGGGCCTCGCTTGAATCAAACTGCGTACAAGTTATAAACCTCAATGATTTAACTTACCCAAAGTATTAATAATGCACTAGTACCATCAATTGTAATCTAATCAACCTTAGATAAGCTTAACAATATAGAGGTCTTAGAAAAAATACCAGTGACGGCGCCAACTCCTTTAGTTCCTGGGGCGTCAGCATCTGCGTCTCTAGAAGTACCTGCATACACTTAAGCTAGTACTGGAGGTCGTGGCTTTGGTTTGGAATCTCCAATGGGAATAGTTCCATTTCTCCGGCCTCTTTTGGGACAATTTGATCAAATGGTCAGGTTGGCCACATCTGAAATAGAGTCCTAAGGTAAGTTTGCAATTGCCTCCATGGTTCTTTCCTGACATCCCACATATTGGGTACGTGGTTAGTATTGAGCTTCCAGTCTCGATGCCTTTTCCCTTATCTGGTCCAGTAGATATCTTCTTCATTTCTAGATTTTCTTCAGTAGCAGACAATGAAGTTCTCTTTCGCTCGGTATTGATCTGGATAGCTAGACCTCTCTGCTCAGCCTCTGCTATCGCGGCCACGTTTACCAACTCTTGGTAATTCTTTATTCTTAGGCAAGCTACTTGGCTATGGATCCATGGCTGAAGTCCAGCTTGAAACTTTCGTGCCTGCATCCTTTGAGTAGAAATCAAGTGTGGTGCAAACCTTCCTAACACCATAAACTTAGCAGCGTACTGCTCTACGGTCAAACTACCTTGAGCTAAAGTCACGAACTCCTGCGCCTTTAGCTGTTTGATAGAATCTGGGAAGAATCCGTTGTCAACTCTTCCTTAAATCTCTCCCAAGACAATGCATCCAACTTCCTAGTTCCCTAACTAGAAGTTGCCTGTGTATCCTACCATATTCCAGCTTCTCCTTAGAATAGGTATACAACATATAGAACCTTCTGGTCCTCAGTACATCCACAGATCTCGTCTGTCCTTTTGAGATCCATAATCCATTTCTCGGCTTTTAGTGGCTCTTCATTACCAGAAAAAGTTTGGATAACGATGGATCAAGAACTTCTCACACAGACAATCCCTGACTTCGAGTCTGGGTACATGTGCTTGCTGATGTTGCTGTTGTCTAAGCATGTCAGTCAGCAAACGTACGGCTTCAGCTAATCCTCCATCCATCGGGGAATTCTGATTATCCTAATTTGTAACTCCCTCAGGGTTTTGAGGTATCTTACCTCGAGTCATGTCACTTCCTAAATCACACGAGTACACGTGTTACAGCCACATACTATCTCTTATACTTCAAGAAATTCAAGCCTAGTAAAGACTAAAATTTCAAGCCTAATATTTGGTGCATTTCCTAAGGACATGTGGATTTAAACCCAGAGACGTATTGCTCTGATACCACCCTGTGACGCCCGCAAATTCCGCTTGGGATCGGACGGACATTTGAAGCGTCGAGACATGCAACACAAGGTTACCTGCCCCCGTTCATGACATATAAGATGCAATATTCCTAACATGCATCTAGCATTATGTAATATTCGCAGCGGATAATTTTTTTCTTTAGCAATACTATGCACCAAACTGAAATATCTCAAATACTTAAAACATACTTCATTCATAATGACGTACTAAACAACTGAGATCACAATAATAGTCCATATGGTTGTGATCAAAAGAGTGCTGGAGATTGAACTCCACAAATACACTACTGTATTAACACCTACATCGCATCGTTGCTTAGTCGACCATTTCCAGTTGGTCGATTCCCGATTCTCCTTCAGATCCT